>NC_132884.1:29143351-29435851 GCF_030463535.1 Salminus brasiliensis
GATTAGAGCTGGGCTAGACTACACTAAATACATCAGTAGCACCAGATTCTTAAACTACTATTCAGATACTGTCCCGTACTGAATCCAGTCATTTGTATTTGAACACTTCTATCCAATGAAACCAGTCTAATGACACTGTTTGTAATGAAACCTGCAGCTGATCAGTGTTTATTAAGCACTAACCTTGGTATCCTTGAGCATATTGTTTATCACAATAACAAAACGTATCACAATACTATAAATATCACAAATATTTCCCAGCTCTACAACCAATGCAATACATCAGGATACTTCTATTATTGACGAAAGAAAAAATAATTAAACCATATTTCTTCACTTCAGTGTTTAACCTGCTTTATTGCCCTCACTTTCACATCCCTTTAACCGTTGTCTGTACTTTTAACTTACATAACTCTGATGGACAGTTATCAATTATTGGTTCCAAGAAAATCATGTAATTGTTCCCCCAAAAAACTGACTATTAGGGGATGCTTTTGTCTTTGCTGTATTTTCCTTCGTCGTTTGTCTATATTGCAGGTCTGATTGTTTAGTTCTGAAATCTGAATGCTGTCTGTGTCTTATTGCTGGGATGCATAGCATTTTTTTGCCGATACAGAAACTTATAGATACTTATTTAGTCACCTGTACATCATTTTATAAGCAGAAGAACGGTCATTTACACACGGAAGCAATAAACAGTATAAACAGTGTATAAACAGACCGTTTCCTTTCTGAGATTCTGGTTTCTGTATAACTAACATTAACGATACTGGTGAGGGTTCATTTGAAATGCAAAGGAAAAAGGAATAAAAAGCTATGCTTGTTTTTACTGTTCAATAATCAATGTATTTCTGTAGCAGAGTACCAGTAAATGCGAGCTCAAATATGATATGAAACAGTGATAACACATTGATATTGGGTTTCATCCTTTTATCAATAACGTTCAGCACTACAAGCTCACCTCTCACTTCTTTCTGCCGGTCAGAGACCATGCTACCCTTAAACACGAATAGTACTCAAGCCCGCCGAACTCGATGACCCCATTAGCAAAATGATGCTCAGCACGAGAAGAAAAGCTCGATCCGGTAACACGAGTAAAGCTCTTTACTCAGCGATTGCATCACTTTACAGGCCTTCTGTGAGCGAGTGTGAACACGCGGCTTTAAAACCCCTCCGTCGTGAACACCACAGATGCGTGGCGAGCGTAGCCGCGTTTACAGGCGTCGCTCTGCGCACCAGGAATTTGCCCAGGGCTCGTGCGTTTAACGATGTAGCTCGCGCACCCTGAAGCGGCACCCACCTCTCCTTTGAGAAATGTGTTTGTCCGGAAGACCGTTCTTGCACGGCATCCAGATCTTCCGCAGCGGGTTCTGTGTGAGCTCTCGGGGCATGACTGCGAACGATACGTCTTCAGTAGCATTCATCATCCCGGTGGCGTTAACATCCCGTTTCTACCGACCCTTTCAGTTGCTTGTGAGCGTGAAGGCACGAGACTGTGTCGGCTGGTTGTGGTGCAACTTATGTCATATCGGCTGAGGAACGGCGAGGACCCGCTTTACCGTAAGACCGAGAAATGACGCGCACCCTAAAAATGCGATACACAGAGGCTCAATGCAATGCATACAGAAATCATCACAGCTTTTCGTGCTTAGATTCTCTTACAGTTCAAAATTTGTATAACAAATTCTAGCACGACCCTTTACCCACACTCGAGAAGCTACCTGCTTTCCTAGGTTAGTAATGATCATTTTTTATTTAATACGAACAACAATAAATAAAGAGAATCGTTTTTTTTCTCAATTGTACAGATTTAACTTTGGGCTTAAATTATTTGAATGACTGAAAAATCTTACTTGGTTACAAGTTCCAAAAGTCTGATATTATATATATATATATATTATATTATATTATATTATATTATATTATATTATTAAGTATACTGAACTACAAAACAGGGCATGCCACTACAGTATAGGTCTCAAACATTTCAAAGTCTCAATCTCAAATAGTTCACTAGGTCGGTCATGAAATGGCAGCTATTGTATTCAAACAGTGCATCATATTATCTTATTATTATATTATATTGTCTTATATAAATACATTTACATTCGGCAACAAGCTTAACTCCGTATTTGCCATTTACTACATTAGATGTAGATGCAGTGTCTTGACTTATGTAGTTAGTATATAGGGAGAAGGAAGCCATTTGGGATGCGCCTATTGGGTCAGAATTTCTTAAATGACCTGGACCACTGAGATATCTTGAGGAAAAAAAAAAACATTTTGTGAAAAATGTAAATACCCACCGCACTTTAAATACCGCTTCAAAACTACCGTATATCGTTGGGAATAGGCGCCCACCATGGGGAAATCAGCATGTAAAACAGTAGGTTTTCAGAGGTGAAAGAGTTCTCAAAAACAGAAGTCTTTTGCTGTTCACATGCAACGCACATGGGCTGTGAATGTTGACATGGCTCTGGCCTATCACAAGGCTTCGGAGGAGAGTGGTCGCCCAATAGCGAGCCGGGCTCACTGCACGAGGAGGCGTGCACAGGCTAGAGGGGCACTGTAGTAAACAGCGTGCTTGAACTGAACGGCTCGTGCTTTTCACAGAATAACAGCAGTAACACAGACAATTCAGCCATGCGGTTTCTGCCCCTCCGGTGCAGATGTTAAGTGAAAGCACGCTTTTGAAATCAGTGAGTAATCAGAAGACAGGGCACGCTGATGGGGTGTGCAAAGTTACACAAAAAAACAACCAAAAACGTCGGTGCACGTTGAAAGGGGTTCACGAGAAGTTCACGCTCATATATCCTGTTTGCCTGAAAGAAAACGACGTGCTCGATATTTGTCGAATGACTTCACATAACCTTATAAGGCGCATGCATTTCTGCACACCGTGTCCATGCCCTGAGCACGCGTTATACTACTGCTCACTGTAAAACGCATTTTTATATTGATTTAAAACATCATATCTCGGACTTTGTCACACTATTATTGTAGAATCGTCCTTCCATTTCATGGCCCCAATCGTTTTGATATGCAGCAGATTCTGAATAAAGGCCGAACTGTGTAACTTATCTCCACTGCTTCTGCATTTTCTAACCGACACCCCCTGCTAAACCCACCCAAACCTACAGAGCATTTTCTTCTATATATTGCACACATTTACGTACATTTGGGATTGCTAAAGGTCAGAATATCCAAATAAATATATATTTTCATGTGCAAATAAAAAAGATATAAAACTATTATTAGACTATATCCTAACAAAGAATACTAAATGAGGGTTGTATACTACAAAACATCTAAAAACGTGTTCACCTCTCTTTTTAGTGCATTTATTAACGGGCTCATGCTCTATGTCGCTGCTGTCCAGTGAAAAACACGTCTCTCTATTCTCTATTCTCCATGGTTTGAACCCTTTAGCTGCTTTGTACAACTGTGTAAACAAATTCTGACCAACAAATGCTCTAAAATTGCTTGGAATAAACTCCTATTTTACATGAACTTCCATTCAGTGTTTAGAACATGTTAGCCTTCTGTAAAGTCACCATTTTGCAGATACATGTTTTTCATCAGACAGTGAAGATATAATGTAGTTTTCCTTTTCTTTTTTGTTTACAATAATCAACAAAAAAACTCTTCAATGTCAAAATGAAAACATATTAGTATAGATAGTCTCAATTAAATTAAAATATAAAATGTAAAATAAGTGACGGTATAAATATTCACCCCCTGACCTAATTCAACAGAGGTCCAGACGGTCTGTGCTAGTTATGTCTCTCAAGTGATTGTAATACAAAGCAACCTGGAAGGTCCAGTCACTGGTTAGTCAGTATTCCTCGCCAAAAAAGCATGAAGACAAAAGAACCCTCCGCTCCCAGAAAAGGTTACTGTAGAGTATAAGTCAGGGGGTGGGTCACTGAAAGTCCCCTGCAGTTCAGTTTGTGGCATGTGTAAATCTGCCGAGCACAGGCCCTCCTCATAAACTGAGTGACCGTGCAAGAAAGAGGCTGGTGAGAGAATCCACCAAGACACCAGACAGGCGTCTTTATACTACAATCACTTCAGACACATTCACTGCACTCAGGGGATCTCCATTTTATGAGACAACTACCACAACTGCCTGAACCATAGTTGAAGTTAAGGGGTGAATATTTTCTCAATCACTTATTTTACATTCTATTTTAATTTAATTGACATTACTGACATTAATGACAACTATATTGACCATGCTTCCATTTATAAAAACAATAAACAGGACAATGAAAACATCCAAGGTGTGAATATGTTTTTGTAGGCGCTGTATATTTCCAAAGGTTTGTGGACTCATCCAACTTTTCTTCTTGGTAGGTTTTACAACTGGTACTGGAACATTGTATTGAGGATTTCATTGCATTCAGCCACACGAGCATCAGTGAGGTCAGTTTCTGATGTTGGATAAATAGTTCTGGGTCAGAAACACCCCTCCAATCTGAATATTAGAAAGCCTCTCTGTATATTTTTGATCTGTAGTGTATTTGCTAAAAAACGGATTTACAGCTAGAACATAAGCCATCTAGTGGCTAAACTCTGTATCATGTCTTTTTTTATGGCAATTACACACAGACTAGTGCTCACAGTCTGTAAGCGTGTTGGTCAAAAAAAAAAAAAAAAAATAATAATAATAAGAGTTTCTTTCTATTGGTTTAAACAACTGACTGTAAATTAAAAGCTGTAAAATCTGGTTCTGAGGTTTAGAAATCATTTCACCATTTCTCATAATTTTAGATTCACATAAATGTAATCTACATAGACACAAAAACACTAGTTACTGGTGAGTTTAATAAGGATAAATTAAGTATTGATTAATTTTCAAGCCCCTGAAAGAAGACACGTCTGTCTAATAAATCACACAATAGAGACTACGTTGGCTAATGTAACTCAAATAAACATACTTATAGTATATTATTATATATTTACAGCACAGTTCCACCAATTATTTACACTTTCTACATAATTGAATCAATGAAAACAAAGTAATTTAGTGTTTTAATGAGAAATGGTGCACTATATAGAAGCTTTCTTTACACTGGTGGTGAAAGGAGCTAGGGGGCATGACATCAAATATAATACACAAATAACTATTTAAAATGACAGTGATACTATAAGTATTTTTGAGTTTTAATAGGAAATGCTGATAGTAGTGCTACATCTGAAAATGTTTTTTGGTACTATTTTTACAATTAAAAAAAGGAGGTGCTTCCAAGTCAAATCATGTGTCACATCACAAACAGGTGTAAAGGGTAGTGATAAACTTCCAAATTTGCAAATAGATGGTGCCATGAACCATTGGGAAAATTAAGTTTTACTCAAGGTTTCCTTGCCTAAACCTAAGGCAAAGGTCACTCAATCAATATATTCACCCTACCTCGAAAAAGGCTGATTAGAGTGTCTCTGACTAACTCTAACGAATAAGCAGCTTGATCATAATAAGTGATCCAAATCTGTGTAGTATTTAAGTTATGGTTATGTATTTATTTCATTAAGAAGTGCAGTTAGGTTTTGCAGCGTGATGTTTTCAAATGTGAGTGTGTGTGTGTGTGTGTGTGTGTGTGTGTGTGTGTGTGTGTTGTCTATCACAAAGTTTTATTCATCTTCTCTTTACAGGTAGGAACAAAAAGAGAGGGGATTAGATCCTTTTCTGCTGGGAGAAGGCATTCAATTGTAAGCTTCAATTTTAAACCCAGTGTGCCACTACTGAGCAGTTCAGCTCATGTTAAACTAATATGTAGTTAATGTCCAATGAAAAACGTATCACCAAAATGGTGACTTTACAAGAGGAAGCAAAAATGTTTGTAACTTTGAATAGAAGTTTATGTAAACACAGAATTATTTACTGTTATTTAATGTTCAGAGCAGCTACATAGATATATGGTTTTCACTGGACAGCAGCGATATGCAATCTAAGAATCTAAGGGTTATCATGATCAGCCGGTAATCTATCATCTACATAATTGCTTTTTTTGTCTCTGATAGCTTATCAGGTGGGTGCACACATGTACAGTACAGTTTGAAAGGAACTGGGGCAATTAGCACTAACAAACACATGCGGTCTACACAGCATAGCTCACACATGCACATTTTCATCTTTTCATAATCACAGAATCTGAAGGCCTACCGTGTCCTGATCTTAGCATGAGATCTCAGACATCACAAACACTTTTTCTTGTCTTTTCTTTTTTGTAAACAACAGTTCATCAAGGAATTCAATAAAGGCAAGTCTTCATTTGTCCACTAGATGGCAAATGCACAAGTGTAGTTGCAAACAACACTCTGCAGAGGGCTGTGTTGGAGGGTGGGTTATTTAAACTGGCCCTAAACAACACAGGCCTCAGCACACATTGGGGTCATTCAAATTTACCAGACGGTTCTCCACACTAATATATATACTAATATATGAACTGCATAGCACAATCAATGTTCCTGAACTATTTTTATGACAAATGAGTCATGCATTACAGCACACAGAGCAGTGTATTAGCTATAGCTATCTTAGTAAGTGTTCATGTGAAAATTATATTTCTACTTTTTTCCTTTTCTCTCCACTAATGCTTCTTACCTGTTGTAATGCTAAGCATATATTTTGTTGATTGAATGGCAGTAGTTTTACTGTGTAAAGTTATTTATGTATAACATTATTATTCAAACTTATGTTGGCATTCACACTTCACACATACTTTTTTAAAAATTCTTATTCTACTCATTCAGTCAAACAATCTAATGTTGACAACTGTTAAAAAGACCTGTAATAGAATTAATGTAATAAAAATGAAATATAATACAGTATGTAAATACTATTTTATTCAATATTCAAGGCTTGTGGGAACAACACAAAGTATATTCAATGATAATGCAATAATCTATTATAGTCCAATAAATTATTTCTTGTCAAGCAAACTGCCTCAAGATTTGATTTTCTTATGCTGATGTGTTGTTCTGGATATAGATGTTAAAATGGCTAATAGTTTAGCCTGTGTTTTACATACAGACACCACTGGCCACCAGATTTAAGTTGATGCTTATTTGATATTGACTGCTTAATTACTAGAGACTGACGACACTAAAGTTTCATAAAATCATAATTAGATAACTGAAATTATCCAAACACTTTTCCACAACCTAAGGAACTAAAGGATCTAAATCATCTTATTAATGAATCTGCAATTTTATTGGTCTTATATTATTGAAAACATGGATTCCCATCTTTTGAATAGATATACTTTATTTTCCTTTGCAATTATATTATATGGTTGTATTTGTTTCTATGATGTGTTTATTTGTTAATCTTTCTTGACGCTTTTGTAGTATGTGTTGTGTAATTCTGTGTATGGATACTGTCACTCATTTTTGTGTGTAACTATTTGAAATCTATTTGAAAAATACTGCATGTTTAATCAGTTCTGTTTCTATATGTCAGTCACGATGTACAGTGACATACAGAGGTCTTATTCAGCCAATATCCACTAACACACATACACTGTCTCATCTCTCTGCCCCTCAATCCCCTACATCCTAATGCAGGGCAGACAGCTTTCTTACATAACAGCCTGTCACATCTGAGCCTATAATACACACACAGCTGAGATGTGTGTTTATGTGTGTACTGCAGTATGACATCATGTAGTGCATACAGATCTATGCAGGTGGCATTTTATCAAATGACAGTCGAATGTGTAATGAAGGGCAAAAACACAAATGTACACACACACTCACACTGACACACACTCACACATACAGGCACACTTGCTAGCAGACAGACACAGGGTGCTGCTGCTGCTGAAGGCTGAAGGGGATTGGAGGGAATGCAGTTGAACTTTCACACAGATACTGCAGAGAGTGAGGGAGGGGGAGAGAGTGGGAGAGGGAGAGAGAGAGAGAGAGAGAGTGAGAGAGGGAGAGGGGGAGGAGGAAAACAGGGAGGCATAACCAGAGAAAGGGAACAGAAGAATACACACTGAGGGTGAAGAATGAGTGATCTAAGAGTGAAAACACACTGCGACGTGGAAAGATAAAGGCAGAAGTAAAACCGAAGAGAGAAAGGCTGTGTGTCCAGTACGCCGGTGGTGTCACCCATCTTTATCTGTGCAGAAATATGAACAGGTCACTACAGCTGATTCCTGGATATAGCCTTCCAGTAATCTGTGTGTTGTCTGATATGACAGTACAGCAAGCTTTTAACACAGTCCGAGCAGAGCTTAGCAAGAGAGAGATGGGAGAGATGGCAGTGGGGAAAGAAAGCAAGTTACAGGAGAACAGTGATAAACACACTGTATTTATGAGCTTTTTCCCCAAAAAAGACCACAACTACTTTGATAGGACGGGTTGCCATGGTAACTCACCCCTTGTAGATCTCATTGCTGACATATTCGACTTAGTCCTACCATCACACACCCTCTCCATAGCTCCCTCTCTCTCTCTCACACACACACACACACACACAAACACAAACACTACCCAAAGACACGTCACTCATGGAACCGACTGTCTGGGCAGCTTCACTTGAACACATATGGAATATGGATATAAAGGTAAAGAATTGATGCTATGCAACAAGAGACATGTATGCAAATATGGGGGGGGGGGGGGGGGGGGGGGTAACCAAAACCTTTTTTACACACACAGGCCTTGTTTATACCCTACGTTTCACACACATACACACACACACACCCCTCCCCTGCCAAACCACTGAAGCCTCCTAGCCTCAAAACACTGACAGCACAGCTTTCAGTCCCAACTATGACATGATAAGCACATGCATGACTCTGAGTTCGTGTGTTTTCCTCACATTAGTGGCTAATTTGAGGATATTTTGACAGCGAAACGCAGGGGTCGCTCCATCACCGTCCAGCAGGCTTGCGTAACCTGAAGCAACCCGGAGCGCTACAGTTAGCCGGAGACTTCCATTCAACTGCGGTCCAACACACAACCTCCCCAAACTGCTGCTTTACTTTAAACACATCCACCAGGCGCAGCGCGAAGAGCTTCAGGGATGGGAAATGTAGTTTTTTTACATGACAGTTCCCCCTTATTCGCCCTATTCTTTCGCTCTGCTCGTGGTTACACATAAAAACTCCACGACCACGAGCTGTTTCCACTCTGTCCACTCCGTCCACTCTGATGCTCTAACATGGCGATTAAA
Source organism: Salminus brasiliensis (assembly GCF_030463535.1). Lineage (NCBI taxonomy): Eukaryota > Metazoa > Chordata > Actinopteri > Characiformes > Bryconidae > Salminus > Salminus brasiliensis. Next base: position 29,152,536 of record NC_132884.1, read on the forward strand.
CGGTGTAACACCGGACCTCCGTGCTGGAAGATTCGTTTGTTAATCGCCGTCACCATGTTTGAGCACCACCGCAGCAAGTAGTGTTTTATTGCCCTGCTGACCGCTGACTGACCGTGTGACAAGGTCCTGCTTACCTGCCCTGTCCCGGGGGCGCGTAGAGCCTCTCATGTTGCTGGAGCCCTGGAGCGCGTGCCAGGGTGCTTCAGGCGGCGACTGTGGATGGGGATAGAGTGAGTGTGGATGGGTAGAGTAAGTGGGTTGGTGTGTGAGTGTGTGAGTATGTGTGTGTGTGTGAGTGTGTGTGCCGCGCTTGGTCCACGCTGCTTTTGTGGATTGGAGTGGATTTGTGTTGTGAACAGACGCACGACTAAAAACAGCAGCAGAGGCAGGCAGGGCTGCACAGGCACAGATTGAGGACAGGGAAAGTGCACACAGTGCACACATCATCCTGCTTAAGGAACACCGAGTACCACAGGAATGAAAGGAGGTCGTTTTAAACATTGCATGTCGGGTCAAAACACTATTCTGTTAATATTTGGAGTAATTAGTATGAACTGCTTAGGGACAGGGACAGGCAATTTTCTTGAAAGGTTTACTGTTGACCTTTCAGCGCTCAAAGAAAATACCCCTAAACCCAATCTTAATCTTAGAGGATAAGGAGGCTGCTTTATTTGAAACACCTACTTTGCGGCTCCCCGCTGTCAACGTACAGTTAGAGACGGTTGCTCATCTGTTGATGCATAATTAATGTTAGCCATAATCTAGTTTTTCATCAGTGGTCATCTTCTGACCACAGGAATGTCCTTGGGTGGATACGTTTGGGCAGTGGACCACTCTCAGCAGTGACACTGAGATGTTAAAAACCTCAGTAACACCACTGTGCATAATGCACTCATACCAGAGCCACACACTGCTATGCCACTGCAATGCTGTGCTGTGCGGAGACTGGTCCAGAAGACTGGTCCTCCAAGCAGAGTATCTGAGTCTATCATGTTTAGATGTTTAGGGCAGTGGTGGCTCTGGGTTATTGATGACAGGGTTGTGGGTTGCGATACCTGGGCTCGGCAAGCTGCCACTATTCTGGACACACAGACTCACTGGTGTGTATGTGTGTGTTTACTGCACAGGTAGAAAAAAAATCCATCTGTGTCTAACACAAATGGTAAATATGGTTGTCATGTCATTGATACTGGAAAGCAGTACATCACCAGCACACTCAGGTACGCGAACCAGGCTTCCTGCACAAGTGTTCGCAGTAAAGGAGCACAGACTCCCACATAACAAAGCGAAAGATGCATGGGGAGGCACACGGAGATCCGAGCAAGGCTAAAAGCTAATGTTAGTCTTTCTCCATCGTCTACTCTCTTGAAAAGAAACTGCACTAGCTCAGCTGACTAGCAAACTGGAGCCAACGACACATCAGATGGGAAAGCACTAGCTTATTTTTATTTATTCATTTATTTATTTACCGGAAAGACTTGAGAAAGCCAAACACAGGGAAGCATGTGAGGGCAAGGCTAAAAGCTAACCAGCTACAAACTCTTCAGCTGTCTAACAGCACATCACACTAAGGACAGCAATACTATCCAGTACGTGTTTTTGTTAAACTACTAAAACTTTGCTAAAATATGTGGCTTCTGGGAGCCCGTCACAGTTCTGTAAATCACCCCATGTTTTTTTTGTGAAAGAAAAATCACTTAAATTACATTTAATCATGCCTCAACCCGCACATTTTTATTTGTTATTTGATTTATTCATCAAATAACAACAATATTAAAATATTCAATAAATGCATTCTTTGGCACCTCTAATATAGTTGTCAGGATAAATGTACTGTACTCATGGGCACTTTCACATTGAACACCCCTTACTCATACATCAATTCTTTACAAGTTCTTTATTTCCACTGAAGTCTTTAATGTTGCAAGAGAGGAGTGAGTCAAGCTGATTCACACACACACACACACACACACACACACAGGGATACAGTGTTCCAATAGAGATGCTGTCTTCCACAACTTCTAATTGCTTAATCAGAGCATGGCTGGAAAGAAAGCTCAACTAATTCTATAATAATCATGCAGTGACATCAGAGATCATGAATAAAATATTCAGTAGCAGAGGAAAGAGTGTTAAGTACGTACAGTATGTTAATGTACAGTTTATTAATGGTGGGAGAAAATGTCCTATATTCAGGTTATTAAGCAGGGTGTTTTACTGTAACAGCTGTGTTGTACTTGAAGATTTTCGGGTGCTTTTACTCATCATCCTCGTAGTGAGTGTCTGCCTGTATGTCAGCTACAAAGACAGACAAATAAGAACTGTAAGTATTCAAAATGACAGCTTTTGAGGTGAGGGTGAGGATTTAAGCATGTGGTTTGCACACTGCTAATGAGAGTATATGTTACAGTACTTGCTTGTACCATTAGCAGTACTACAGTCACACATGTCTTGACTGACAGAATGCATTTGTGGTGAGGTGTGTGGTAAAATCATCTAAGTGTGATTGTTTTCCACCAATTGTCTGCATAACATTTATGAAAGCTGCTGTGTCAGAAAGAATGAAGAGCAAAGTAACCTGTAAAATGCAAGCTCCTTTGTCGCTTCAGGGCACCAGGAGAATGATTTCCTCTCTTAAATTAAATGCAGAAATATGCTTTAATACATAGTCATTTTATACAGCTGTACCTGTAGGCCTACCTAAGCCTACGTTCACACAGAAAGATTTTTGTAGGGCTGTTCATTATAGCTTTTTAATGTCACCTATATCCGGCATTGGTCTGAACAGTTCACACTCCTAAACTGAGGCACAGGCACAAAAGATAAATGCTTCACGTGACACATTTATTGTGAAGGTCATGTTGGATTGACGCATAAACTCCAATCTGGCTGTTCAGACTGGGTGACATGTTAGATATGTATGATTTCAATACCACATATAAAAGTGATCAAAATCGGAATTGTGTGTCACACATCCAACTGAATATGTGAACAGTCTGACCCTGTCCAACTTTTACCTGCTGTGTGAAGGTAGTCTAAATGTCTTGTTATATACAGTAGTCTATTTGTTGTTTACTCACCGGAGCAAAGCTAGCACTTTTCCTCACTCCTGTTGAATTTATTTTGGGGGCTGGGTAAGATGGGGGTAGTGGGATAGAAAGGCTGCTCAGGTTCACATTGTAAAGGGTGCTAGCAGAGGCAGCAGTTCCATTTGAAGGAACGGGGGGCAGGGGTCCCTTCTTCTGGGCCAGAGAAACCGATGCAGTTTTAGGGTTGGGGAGAGTCTTCCAATAACTGAACGACTGGTTAGTTGAGAAAAAACTTGGACTGGACTCTTGGAGTGGTGAATTGGATGGAGCGCTCGCCTTAAAGTGAGTGGGGGTTGGAGTTTTGGGGGATGACGAGCTGCAGAATGAAACAGAATTATGCAACATTGCATAACTTAGTCAAGCAGATCAGCGTTCAGAGCTACAGATCCAATCAAGCCCTCAGAGATGACAGAAATCAGAAGTTAGAATGAATTCACAAAGTGTGCACATTGGAACTGTAAGGGGTTTGGAGTGTGTGTACAGGAGTGGATTCTGCTCACCAGCTGTCTTTTCCAGATTGAGTTGCACATGTGTTCAGCTTGTCCCTCAGCAGCCAGCCAGATGTGGAGTCCAGACTGTTGCTGCGCATGAACACGGGGTGTTCTACAGAACACAATTAGGATTTAGTGACATGACAATATTATTGTCACAATACCAACAAGAGAAATATTACTGTAACTGTAGCTGCATTACTGTTGTGTGATTTAATAGAATACGGTGGTCTGTGATACAGTGGTCTAATGATTCACATGTTCTTAAAATGCTCGATTTTAAGGTCACGATTCAATTTGATTTTCAGTATTTCATATTCTAGAGGACTCTAAATTCCACACAGATTGGTTTGGCATAAGACTCATCCCCGCCCTGCTTACTCTACTCTGACAGGCCGGATACAGATGCCTAGTTCTGATCAATGACTGCTGCCAGAGGTGTGAACCTCAGAAAATTATGGAAGTGGCAATCTAGGATCGTAGGTGGAGGGGGGCATCAAGGGACCTAGACTAAAATGTTTGTTTACATTATTGGCTCCTGACTACTGCTTTTAAATTGGCTCAGATTCTAATGCTTTCCCATTTTCCCTGCTTTTAACACATCACCCTCAAGCACTGACTGTTCACTTGCTGCATAATATATTGACCCCTCACAGATGCCACTGTAGAAAAAAATAATCTATGTCACTTCACCTGTTTTAATGTTATGGCTGATCGGTGTGTATTGGGATTGGGAAAATTCAACATTCAACCACACATTTACACTGCCACCTGCTGCTGTGTATGACTGAATAACACTGTGGGTTCAGTGTAAAGCTGGAACGTGTATTAATGCATGTTGTTGTGCAGACCTTTGCTATTCTGGATACTCTTCTGTACAGCGCTGTAGAAAAGGCCAGCCTCCTCCTCATCAGTAAAATTCAGTCCAGTCTGGCAGTCCTGTAGCAAAAGATAGATAAGTCAGCAGATGCTTAAAGAAAGCATTTTTAAACCTTATCCAAAGCTGAAATAACTGAGTCAACAGGTGTTCTGTTGTTGTTGTTGTTTTTTTAAGTACAGTGACTTGCTAAGGTAATTTTGTATGTAAAACAATGGTGGTAAAGATGCAGCAGAGATAGATTATGACAAATACAGAAGTATTATTTAAAACTTAAAATATTCATCATTATACTTAGGAAAAAAGTGTGGGGAAGGGGTTAAAATGTAGAGAGACTAACATCTCCTGGAAACGTGTGGAAATAGGGACAGGGTGCTAAATACTCAAACGGTGTGTACAGCTCCTGCTCCCAAAGCAGCTTCGCTTTCTGCTGAGGGAAACACACAGATGTTACTGCTGCAGTAACTGAATAAACATCTAGAACACATAAGAAGCAATTCAACATCATCAAAGTATGTGGACACCTGATCATCACATATAAGTTTGTTGGATCCTGTTCCAGAACCATGGGCAATTTGTGCCCGTTCGGTCAGAAGAGTATTTTTGAGGTCAAACACTGATTCTGGAAAAGAAGGCCCTGCTCACCATCGACATTCCAATTCATCACAAAGGTGTTTAATGGGGTTGAAGTCAGGGCTTTGTGAAGACACATACACCTTTGAGCTGTGGGTGTGGCTGAGACACCTAAACCCAATCAATTAGATTTGTCCACATACCTTTGGCCATAGAGTTTAGAATGATTGCATTTTATGGTCACATTGGACAGTTAGTCGGATATGCCTATATCAAAGAAAGAGTATAATGGCCATATAAAGAATAGGGCTAGTATGTGTTCTTGCTCGTGTGTGTGTGTGTGTGTGACCTTGACGCAGAAGACACGTATAAATGATGAATGTAAAGTCCTGTCCTGCACCAAACACACAACTCCACAACTGTGAAATTTCCACTCTGACTTTTGACCTCTACGAGCTGCAGTCGCCATGAACAGCTGCGCCACTGCGCATGCAGACACCTGGAATACACACAGACACACACACACACACACACACACACACAAAACAAGCCCAAATAGTAATAAATAAATGTTGTCTGTTGTTTTTGCCAGTAAAATCAGTTGTGCAGGAAGAGAACACAGTGCAGCATTCACAGCTACCATAAACAAATGAGTTTCTAAATAAACACAGATGTCTCAGATGACAACAACCACAGACAAGCTATAACTATATAACTATAACCTTCTGAGCTACAGTTTATTCCCATTTAGAGTGCAATTAATGGTTATTCGTGTTTAATTAATGTTTAATAAGTAAAGTGTAATATATATATATATATATATATATATACAGTGAGTCCAAGAAGTATTTGATCCCTTGCTGATTTTCTTCGTTGGCCCACTAATAAAGACATGATCATTCTATACTTTTAATGGTAGATGTATTCTTACATGGAGAGACAGAATATTAAAAAGAAAATCCAGAAAATAAATCTAAGGAATATATATTAATTGATTTGTATTTCATGGAGTGAAATAAGTATTTGATCCCTTAGTATTCATTAGCAGTTCTGGCTTTTACAGACCAGTTAGACACTCCCAATCAACTTGTTACCTGACCTGAAGCCACCTGTTCTCACTAATCACTTGTGTGAAAAACACCTGTCCACAGAATCAGACAGATCACACAGATTTCAAGTCTCCAACATGGGTAAAACCAAAGAGCTGTCACAGGACCTCAGAGTCAGAATTGTTGACCTTCACAAAGCTGGAATGGGCTACAAAAAGATTAGTAAGGTGTTGGATGTGAAAGTAACAACTATTGGTGCAATTATCAGAAAGTTTAAAGAGTATAACATGACAATCAACAGACCTCGGCCCGGTGCTCCAAAGAAGATTTCGCCTCGTGGGGTGGCAATGATGCTGAGAACAGTCAGAAATCGTCCTGCAACCACTCGGCAGGAGTTAGCAAATGACCTGAAGGCAGCTGGGACCACAGTTTGCAAGGAAACAATTGGCAACACTTTGCGCAACAATGGATTCACATCCTGCAGTGCCCGAAAGGTACCCCTGCTGAAGAGAGCACATGTGGAGGCGCGCCTCAAGTATGCCAATGATCATTTGAAAGATGAACCAAGTTATTGGGAGAAGGTTTTGTGGTCAGACGAGACCAAAATTGAACTTTTTGGCCTCAACTCCACCCGCCATGTGTGGAGGAAGAAAAATGCTGCCTATGACCCCAAGAACACTGTGCCCACCGTCAAGCATGGAGGTGGAAGCATAATGTTTTGGGGGTGTTTCTCTGCCAAGGGTACAGGGCTACTTCACCGCATCACTGGGAAGATGGATGGAGCCATGTACCGCACAATCCTGAGGGACAACCTCCTCCCCTCTGCCAGGGATCTGAAAATGGGCCGTGGTTGGGTCTTCCAACATGATAACGACCCTAAACATACAGCAAAGGCAACAAAGGATTGGCTCAAGAAAAATCACATTAAGGTCATGGAGTGGCCCAGCCAGTCGCCAGACCTCAATCCGATCGAAAATCTATGGAGGGAGCTGAAGGTCAGAGTTGCCAAGCGACAGCCCACCAACCTTCATGATTTAGAGAGGATCTGCAAAGAAGAGTGGGCCAAAATTCCCCCTGGTGTGTGTGCTAAACTTGTGGTTAACTACAACAAACGTCTCACCGCTGTGCTTGCAAACAAAGGCTTTGCCACTAAGTATTGAGTGTGTTTGGCAAGAGGGATCAAATACTTATTTTCCTCATTGAAATACAAATTAATTAAAATATATTCTTTAAAATTATATTCTGGATTTTTGTCTTGATATTCTGTCTCTCCATGTTAGAATATATCTACCATTAAAAGTGCAGAAGGATAGTGTCTTTATTAGTGGGCAAACAAAGAAAATCAGCAAGGGATCAAATACTTCTTGGACTCACTGTATATATATATATATATATATATATATATATATATATATATATATATATATATATATATATATATATATATATATATTCTATTCTATTCTAAATCATTTGTATTTTAACCAAATCTGTAGTTTTTGTCCAAACCCTAATACACACACATTGCTTATATATTAGTTAATATAGCAGTGACTGAACTATAATTCTAAACAGTAGTAACTGTTTAGTAGTAGTAAAGTCCAAGGTACCTGGATATATAAACAATACATATAAAGGTAGGCATTATGCACATTAGATCAGCTTTAGAAAGACACAAAATCATAGAAATAAAGCTTTCCTGGAGTGGAGAAACTGTGTGCACTCACGCTGCAGTCCTGGCCGAGCATGTTGAAGAGGAGGCCGTTCTCTCGAGTGGACAAAAGCGTACTTAAAACCCGCGACATGTTTCTGGACTCCTCTAATAACTACTTTCTCCACACTACATTCACATTTGTGCCCAGGTCTAACTTCTGATTATACAAATACAGTACACCCCCCCCCCACACACACACACACATTGCTGAACTTCCAAATGCAAATAATTGTGCACCATGTTCAGCAATATTCTCATCACATATGCCCAAACACACACACACACACACACACACACACACACACACACAAACACACAAACCCTATTAAACAGCAAATGATTGGAAAGTATCTGTTTCATAAGACCTTACACTGTATGTTGTATGTACACATCTATGTCACAGAATCAGCCAATTTCAGTTCTGTTGAAGCTCTCAGATATGAATTGATATGAATGGTAATAGTCCTCAGACAGTAATTCGGGATTGCTCTTTTTGTATTGTGCACCGTAACACCACCATCTAGTGGTTATATATAACATCAATCTTACTGAAGGCCGCAAGCCGTTAACTTACATTCACAGTTCGAAATAGTAAAAAACTGTAGTAATGAAATTTGAAATATGCAGGATTCAAAATGCAAAAAAAGTAACATAAAATACATAAAAAGTAACATACTCAGAATACACATCACACACAACATGTGTGTTTTACTCTTTTACTGTATGTAATTATCCTCTTTATACATTTGTGGAAATATTCACTTCTTCTTTTGCCCTCATGTCCAGCTTCAGTCCAGTACTGCTTACACAATCCCAAGCAGGACTCTCTGAACCTGAACTAATGAAAAGCAGGACATTTGACCAGGGGACTCTCATAAAGTCTATACAGTCATGCCTTTCTGTGTTTTATGAGTTGTTGTAAAACACATGCACCGGTACTTAGCACATTACTGAAGGCTACTGAGGAAACCATTCAGACTTTTCATCTTTATTAAAGCTGAGTAAAAGCTTCAGTAAAGCTGAGACAGAAAACTGATAATCACAGTGATTTATTCATCTACTCATGCTTTAGCAGAATCATCAGTGTTTGCAAAGAAACATGATTACTATTACACCATATGCTGATTTAAAATGAGTTAATAAATGAGCGCTGATGCTGTTTGTGTGTTTTTATTAAATAGGTTTCAATCTGAAAAGGTAACTGTCCATATTAGCTTTTCTGAATACAGAGTGGAACAAATACAGATACTTCATTTTTATTATTTTATAATTTGTGTATATCTTTTTTTCTACATTAGCCAGGAATAAAATATCTTTACATTGACACTGAAAACGAAGAATGTTTTTGCTGTTTTAGCCATTATTTTTTTGTTTTTTTCTCAATACATCCCAACCCTGAATTTACATGTGTTTAACTTGTGGGTCAAGATTTTCAAATCACAAAATTCATTGTGAACACCCTTGGATATATGATATATTCTGTGCTGGAATGAAGTCAATAAGAATTTCCAAAAAGCATGATGTATGCATAAAAGCATATGTATATTACTATAGGGGAGTTGTAATTGTGCAGCAGACAATTGTAAAATGCATAATAATGACGATCTGGAAGTTTATAGAAGGAACCTTTGAACATTCAAGTTCCAGGAGAAAACTACCATGGCATGGCCGGTTCAGATGATTCAGTCTTTAGGAGAGTCTGAGCCATTACGGCCTTGTGTTAGATTAGGGCTGGAACTTAAACAATGGGTTCCAGGAGTATAGTAGAGGGTTTAAGGTTGCAGCCATAAGACAAAAGTCTCTACAAGCAATAGGTCTTGTTTTTGTTAATGTCTCCAGAGGTGAAGTATCCTGCCTGATTGACAGGCCAGTGTCCAGGGCTTGTAGCTGGGTTGTGCTTAATGAGATGAAACAGGACATTCTCAGGACGGTTAGACCTCTCAGGCTGATAGAACCGCACGTGGCTATCGTGGCCTGGCCAGAATGCATTAGGGTCTGCATGCCGGGTGAAAGGTTGCCTCTTGCTCCTAGCGCAGAAACACACACCAAGACAGTGTGAGGCCTGTTGTTCTCATTAACACACATTGCTCTTATTCACACAATGTCTGTAAGTAACTGATAGGTAACTGTTCCACTGTGTGTGCAGCACGTCACTGACACTTACACATTTTTGTAGACTTTATGTGGCGTTGCTTTTTTTCCCTCCTTATCCTTCTCCTCTTTTTTTTCGTCTTGTGGAGGGATGCTGCGTCCTCTCTCACACACCCCAACGCTAAGAAGAGATCCTGAACCTGTCTGCTTTAATGCCAGTCTCTTACACATGTTTACATCTTCAGGATGCAGGAGAGCTAAGAAGGAGAAACCCAGAGTATGCATGAATGCTTATGTGTTGATCTTTATGTGTATATAAGTGTACATAATTATGTCAGCTACTTAAAGGTGCACCATTGCTCTTCAACAGAGCACACACAGCCCTTATAAACTCCATAGAAAAGCACTGCCAGTAGAATAGGATGATCTGAAGCAGCTGCACATGAGCCTAAGGTCAACATGTCCAATGCAAAGCAGCTAGCTAGAGGGCATCTGGGCTGTGGGATGAGTAGGTATAGCAACAGCACTTATTATTTGTACCATATGGCTCTTGTGTATTAAGTCATAACGCATTACAGAATATGTGTTTAGCTTCGACTACTTGTGAAATCTGTAAACTGCCCTAAATAAGAATGTCTACTGGAAGAATTAGGGTGAATCTACATTTGTTGAAGTCTGAGTACCTCTCTGTAGTGTGGATTGGCTAATTGGCAGCTCATGCTTTTGGCACTGCTTCAGAGAGTGTAGATATTCTCCCTGAATCTGTTTCCTGAAGTCCTCCACCGCCCTGCCTGTGGGACCTCTCGGAGTGGATGGGTGTATGTGGGTCTCACTAGCCATCCTGGCTGTTTGCTGGCTGACCAGAACCTCTTCACTTCGCACACCACTCTGCAACAGCTCAGACATCAGAAATCAAACAGCAAAGATGAGCATGTAGCATCCTAAGCTGCAAAACAGTGCTGGTGTTGATAGTATAGTAAACCGTGAATAAGCGATAGGGGGTTAAAAATGACCAGATCTAAGTAGTAGTAGTAGTAGTAGTAGTAGTAGTAGTAGTAGTAGTGTGTGCGATTTGAGAGAGTACCATGGCCATGTCAGGGAGCAGCCGAGATGGAGTTGGGTTTTCCCCAGTTGTCTTCCGTCGGTCCATGACCAAGCATTCCAGATCAGTGAGGGTGGGCTTTCTGTGCAGCCACCCATCCAAGTCGCCCAGGTGGTCCAGCGTCCAGCGCTGCGCTCTCCTCTCTCTGATCCACTCTGCCAGCTCCGCGCCTCCTGCCCCGGTGTAGCTCTGCGCCTCGAGGCCTGGTCCTGTTCTGCAGGTCTCGGCTGGAGTCGGAGGGGCTTTAACTCGCGCGCGGTGAACCGAGACACTGTACTTTGGTATCGGGGGCTCCACGATGAGGCACGCCATTTTGTTTCAGGTTTTTCTAGAACAAATATCGCTTCTTTAACCGCCTGAACCCTCCCTTCAGCCCCGGGCCGCTTATGGGGGCGGGTATGGGAGGACGGTTTTCGAATAGGCTCGAGTCAAAAGTGGAGGCTGTAGTTTGCGCGTGTGTATCCATGACAACTAGCGCACAAGCAGAGCGTTGGGACCGGATTCACAAAAACTTCCCTAAGAAAAAAAACTTGAGTGTTGAGACAACAACTAAACCATTTATGAATACAGATCCTAAAAATCCTTATCAAATATTCTCTTAAGAAAGTCTTAATTATTTCCCCAAATTATAAACTCTTGTTTTTCTGTTTGTAGCCAATTATAACGATCCGTTTGTGCTGCATTACAGCTTCTCACACACGACGCGAGACACATGTTTAATTTCCCACTATTCAGTTAAAATCGTGCTTTGGACAGTAACTAAACTAAGCGTTCAAAAAGTCAGCAAACAAGAACTAGAAGTGAGGGTGGAAATCCACTTTCCTTCTGTAGGTATTACCAGTACTACTTGTAATAATAAAAATATGTTGAATTAAAAATAATAAATAAATATATATAAAAAAATTAATAATAAATAATTCAATTATTGGTAGACATTATTAAAACAATGTCTAAGTATTATACATAAATAATTAGACACTATTTTTTAGTAATTCAACTATTTAAACTGATCATTTTAGAGCTGACCTTCTGAACTTCTGAACTGACAGACTAAGAAATAAGTATGAGGCTATTGTAAAGTTATTGTAAAATATTTAGGAATTTGGGAGAATTCAAATGAATTTCTTAAGTCACTTTTGTGAGTCTGGCCCCTGTACTCTGAACTGACTCCATGACAGCCAAGCTAATGTTACAAGCAGAGCTCGGCGGTTTATTTGTGTGTCCATTACTTTTGTCTTATATGTAAGAGTTTACAGGGAGGCTACAGGCTTTGTACTGATGCGGGCAAAACTAGTTTTATAGTAAATGGATTTCTACTTTCCTGGGGTGTTGTAATGCATTTACTCTGCTATATGTAATCTTTTACACAGGTTAGTCATTGACAGAGCTTTAATCAGGCCTGACATGTTAATCAAACCAGAGGCAGACATGTCTGTACCAGCAACGAAAGCCATGATTAGGTCACAGATTGAGACATTAAAAATACAATATAAAATAGCCGTCCAAAATGATTGCACCTAACAAATTTATGTATTAATTAATGAAGAAGTTCATATGTGAGAATACAAATGTTCTCATGGTCACACATTATCATGTGATTCACATTCGGGTTGATCTTGGTTTGGAAAATAAGGAGCTTTTTCAGAATTGAGCAGATGTTTGTTAGCTAGCTCTCAGGTGGAGGAGGGTTGTGACAAGGAACATTTTCCATCACATTTGTTATAGTTACTTACTTACATGAGTAAAGAGCCAACAACCAGGGTATAGTGCAGTTACTAGTTCACATGTAATTGGATTAATCACAGATGGACAAATGAATGGAACCATGGCTTTAGTAATCTATCATGGTATGAAACTTCTCAAAATCTCCTAAAATTACTGTATTACTGCTATGCCTGATTTACTGCATACTACGGAATATGGTGTGTGTAGAAGAACTCATATGTCCTCTACTGTGTACTGTATCTCCTGCACACTATTATAAACCATTACATTACAGAAGTGTGATGAAGTAGGAGAGGGGTGTAGTTCACTGCAATGCTCGGTATAGTATACGTTCATCCTGTACATGGTAAGGCATGGTAACTCGCAACTGTGTCTGATCCTCCATGGTGAGCTGGATAGTCTCATAGGCATTTGAGTTTCCCGACCAACATCTCCGAGCCACCTGCAGAAACGAGCATCATTATGTAGTGTTTTACTGGGATCAGTAGAGAATTGCATTAGGTGGAAGCATTTCTGTCACTTCTGTGGCTTTTTGTAGCTTTGTTTACTTTTCTATTCAGTAGACCCCATAACTTAGACCACATGCTAACAGGCCAAGGCATATTTCCTGAAATGTATACACTTAAAGGATGTCAGCTGGAGCATTTCTTACACATGGGCTAATAAGTCTACTGCAGGGGTATCTTATCCGCAAAGGGCCTGTGTGGCTGCAGGTTTTTATTCCAGCCAAGCAGAAGCACATGTGATCAGTCATTAGAAGTTACAAGACTTTGATCAAACAAGAATTGATCAAACAAGTGGAATCAGGTGTGCTGCTTGTTGTTTTGAATGAAAACAGCAAGCACTTACTCCATTAGACACATCCCAGTTCAACATCGTTCTGGCTCTATTCCCAGCCTCCTCTGAGCCATCCAGAACCAAGCCAAAGCCTCCATTCATCACCTCTCCCCTGTATTAAAAAGATTTAGATATCCTTAGATATAATCACAGACCTGAGTAAGTTAATTACTCCAAACACGCCGCTGAATCATACCCTATTTGGCGAAAAGTATCTTGACACTTCTTTTAATAAGTGAATTCAACTACTTTATGGTGCATCAGTTGCTGACACAGGGTGTGCTTGCGCCAACAGAGCTACCTTGCCCTGCGGCATATTCTCTCCATTGTCAGTACTTGACCTCACTTAATGGTCTTGCGGCAGAATGCAATCAAATCCTCAGAGCAATGTTCCAAAATTTAGTGTAAAGCCTTCCCAGAAGAGGCTGTAACTGATGCAAACTCCCAATTAAAACTCTCGATTTCAATAGATATGTTGAATGAGTAAGTGTCTACAAACTTTTGGATATTTAGTGTTCTCCATTCATTATCTCCAAATAGTGATCATTGATAAAGATTACATTTTGAATGTCCTTTACCATCCAACACCACCTCCATTATGCAAAGCAACCCATGTGGCACCACGAAATGCATCACCAATTACGTTTTGCACAGCCATGTCTAAAACACAAACACAGAGGAATAGAGTTAGAACAGTTAGATCTGTTTAAAAAAAGACATTTACAAAAAAACATTATGAGTGTGTGTGTGTGTGTGTGTGTGTGTGTGTGTGTTTCAGCATAAGTACCTGCACAGAAGGCCGACCCATCATAAATGTTAGATGTCTCTCTAAAGGGGCTGTCTGTACCACTGACATCATGATGATCTCTGCTTATCACTACAGGTGCCTGGAAAGCGAGAGAGCAAGCGAGAGACAGAGAAATTTACCCTCCATATCAATATATTATCATATCAATATTAGCATGCATTAAGCTGTGTAGTTGGTAGGCTATACTAAAATATACACAAAACAGTCAGTGAGTGTATGTGTTCATTGAGCTTTACTGTAACTCTGCCATCTGCGACAGCTTTGTTTATGGCCAATGCTATGGACACTCTCCCCCTCTGGTCTGAGTAGAGAATACGGGCCTGAGAGCCCACCACCTATACACAGAAACACACAACCATAATCATCACAGTGGTTGTTGAGCGAGAGCAAACAGTTTAAAGGGTATGAATCAACTGTGTCTCCAGGGATATTCATGAGTAAGTGGAAATTACTGGGCTTTGATTTGAGTTCAGTTCACCCAGTGGTAAGTGGACCGTACCATGTTGTGTTTCCCAGCTTCGCGGATCCAGCGGATGTTGTCATTGTACTGCTGCCGAACTCGCTCGGTTACAGAGGCACTGATCTGTTCAAGCACAGCAGTGGCAATGTCATCAGTCTTTGCCAAATCAGCGGGGTCACCTGAGGTACACACCCAGCGGAAGGGCCCAAAACCCAGCGAGAAGATATCGCTTCACACACACAAAGGGAAAAGGTGAAAATCAGTGACGCTGTGAGAAAGGCTGGGATGTGTATGTGTGTAACTTTGTGAGTTAGTGACTAACCCCATTATGTGTTGGACGTATGAGGGATACTTAAACTCTGTAGCTCCTCCTCCACTCTTTTCCACATCAGCACCTAGGAGAGATAGCAGCAGTATTACATCAAAAACTTTGTATTTGTGTCTTTGTGCCATTTCTACATTACACTACATTGTAGTGTCAATAGGTCAATGACATGACACGCCCCTTCTTTTCCAAGTCCAATATTGTCTTGTTGAATAACTAAAGAAATTCATAACCCACCACATACACCCTTTACGTAAATGCCTTTTCAGTGTATAAAATGCCATTAATCAATCATGCAAAATTCTAAATTTCCTTAAAAATGACTTTCATTCATATGTGCCTTTAAGAAAGAGTGGACATGGTTTCGTTTTATAAAGTTAAATCTTACGGTGCATATCAAGGTCAGTAGCCCTTTCACACATATTAAAAATGTCCTAGTGCTTATTTATATCAAGAAATACAAGTTTCCTACAAGTACAACTTTAAGTACAAAGACTGCAGTAAGCATGAAGGGGGCGATATAGCACAGAAGGGTTATTTGGACTCTTTGTGCTGTTATACTGAACTATTTTATATTGGTTCTATAAACTAGCATTTAAAAAAGGGTTTCCTTGCATTTATAGAACCATTTATCCAGGCAAATACCCATGAAAACATTTGCATGTTTTTTTTGAGTTTTCATAGTTGTATAAAGAATAATTGCTTTTACTAAAGAACCCCTGATACTTTCAGTAGTGGTAAATAATGTTAAATTGAATGTAATTAAATGTTTTTATTAATGCATGGTTGTGCTGCATTTAATGTAATAATGTATATTATATTGAGTATATTATGTTAAGAATAAGAATAATTAAGTAGGATAATAAATACTTATTTTGAGAACCTTGTTTGTCATTAACACACATGCTACACACACATGTCTCTAAACTCTCTAAAAACTGATCCTAACCTCCAAGGTTTAGAGGAAAAATGCATGGAACATAATTGGCTGAGCCCCCTTACAACATTGAAAGCTTTGTAGAAATACTTGCCTGCTCTCTTAGCCTCAAGAAGGAAGGCATTGCCATAATCCCAGAAGTACATTCCTTCCTCAGACAGCTTATTAATGGCTGCTACATGCCTGCGAAGGCTGAAGAGAGAAGGGCAGTAGGATTTACAATTAGTACTCCAGACTCCAGGCATGGGTAGGGAACTCCAGAGGAGAGCTGGATTCCTGCACAGTTACTCAACTCACCTGTTAATTGCCAGGTAAACTAGGTGTGTTAGCGGAGGGAAGTCAGTAAACTGTGCTGACTCCGGCACTCAGTTCTGACAGTAAACACTGTACTGTGATTGACACTGGGGTTAATAAGTCATGGTTTCTCTGAGTGTGTGTGTGTGTGTGTGTGTGTGTGTGTGTCTGTCCGTCTGTCTGCATTTGTTTCTGTCACAGTACCTTTCATGAACAGTGGTTCTGAAGAGTTGTGGGTCAGTGTTCATGAGCTGGTTGGCTTGTTTAAAGCTGAGCTGGACTGGGTAATATCCACCACTAAACGGGTTATGCAGTGATGTTTGATCAGAACCCAAATCCACCAGTAACTCTCCAGTGCGCTCGTACTCCTGCCACAGACGCTCCCTGTTACACAAAGCACACAGACACACTGAGCTTCATGGTTTAATATCATATCACAGTACGAAAGCTAATGGTAATCTAACTCATTTCAGTTTCCCCATGCTTTAATGGTTTTAACACTGGCTTTCTTACTTACTGCACTTTACTGCCTAACTACACATAAACTTGACCATTAACACTTACCACAAATCCACAATGTTGCCATGGTAACCTAAACTCAAGGCCATCTTTGACTTCCTGGCCTCCCTGTAAGAGAAGGAATTGTTGGCTTTTCATATTTACCGTCTGTGCATCACCGAAAGATGTGATTTTTTTAAAATTATTGCTGTTATACTTGTAAATACACTATCAACAACCTTTCTCACCAGGAACACTTAAGATGGTTGAATAATTTTTAACACACACACCGCAATTAAAAAGGTTAAATCCACTATTAATCAATGAACATTGTCAATTATATACATGTATATACATATACACAAGGTTTGTGAGAACGAAGAGAGGTTTATTCAGTATTTCCTGTCTTGCCTTGGGATTTGAACCCAGATAAAAGGTGTTCTGGGTAGTTTTATACTAAAACTTCATTCTTACATTCATCAGTTACTATCATTATATCACATGCATATAACACATGTATCCTGTCTCTGTAAGCTGCACTGCAGTATGAAAGGTGATGAGATCATTTTGTGAATACTCTGATGGCCTACCAGCGATGGTAGCTTTGGCTCCTTTAAGAATGGCATTGTGTGTTACCTGATGCGCTTCATGCAGTGGTCAAGGTCATTAGTGACCTCCATCAGCCAGCCTTGCTCATGTCTCTTCTTCAGAGGAACCTCATCAACCTTTGGGCAGAACACAGCTTTAGTTGCACACTCACTGAAGATCCACAAGAACGTACTGAGACAGCACTTCTGTATCCTTTGTGCTTTAGTGGAACATTGGATAATGGTTCATGACAGGGGAGGGGTACTCATTTTTGTAATTTTCCTGGATTCAGGACATCAGTTCCCCACCCCTGGGTAATACTTACACTCAACCTGAAAAGGGACTGTTTTATGCTGAGCTATGCAACACTGATTGGTCTGTCTAGTCCATGCTTAATGTATAATGAATGACAACTGACCTCTGCAATGACTCCCACACAGCCAGCAATGACAGCAGCTTTGGCCTGTGCTCCGCTCATGCCTCCAAGTCCTGAGGTTACAAACACACGACCTCTTAGGTCACTTGTGCCAAGGTACCTCCGGCCTGCGTTCAACACAGTCAGCTACACAACCAGGATAGAAGAGAGAAGAAAAATATATGTTCACAGTTTTTATCAGCTGGCATTTTCACATACATTATATGGACAAAAGTATTGGGACATCTGCCCATTCATTGTTTCTTTTAGAAGGTTTTCTACTCGATTGTGGATCACTGCTTTGGGGATTTGATTACATTCGGTGCCAGAATGAGCATTGGGCATTGTGGATGGTGACAATAGATTCATGTTTATCTGCTCCACAGAGTCCTATTCTATTGGTAATACTTCTCTACAGGGACTAACTGAGTGTGTATTTGCACATCTGCATCAGCAAAGGGTGCAACTGGTCTGAATCTGATACTGAATCAGTATCTGAATGCATTCATTAGAAGTGGTGTCCACAAACATTTGGTCATATAGTGTACATATTTGCAGATGCTCGTATCAAGGCCACAGCTACAGCCCTTTTTTCCATGGAAGCTGGCTTCATTTGTACAGATTCAATCACTTATCAGTTATAACTGAAACAGCATAGAACCCTTCAGCTAACTAAATTACTAAGTCAAATAGTTTAGGTTGTGTCTGTTACATACCATAGTTCCATGGACAATCCCCTGAGGGCCAATATAGCAATAACTTCCAGCAGTCATCTGCCCATACCTGATCACACACACACACACACACACACACACAGAAAAGAAAATGATATATACCAGCAATAAGCACACAATAATAATAATAATATTAATAAAAAACAGATCTACACAACTATACACAGTCAATAACATAGTTAACCAAAACCTACGCTATCTAAAAGGTGCTCCACAGGGTGGTTTAAGCAGTTCCATAGGAGAACCACTTTTGTTCCTTACAAAAGCAAAAGTATAAGTGTGAAGAGCCTCTAAAAGAAATTATTCAAAGGTTCTTCTCACAGATCTCTTAAACGCATATGGTTCTTTAGGGAAGAGAGACACTCTTCCTGAGAGGAGCCAGCTGAGGTGGTTTGAGCATCTAATAAGGAAGCCCCCCAGGACGCATTTCGTTGGCGTATACTAGGCACAACCAACTGGGAGGAGACCCAGAGGAAGACCCAGGACTTGCAGGAGTGATTATATCTCCCAGCTGGCCTGGAAGAGCCTGGGGATCCCTCAGCTGGACCTGGTAGGACAAGAATGTCATGGTTTCTGCGCTTGCCTTATTGCTATTGCTAATGATGATGATCTTTTAGGAACCAAAATTGGTTCTTCTATGGCATCATTTAAAGTAATCCTGTGTACCACCTTTTTTAAGAGTAAAGCATAGAATATATGAATCTTACATGGTGATTCCCAGAGCAAACATCTTCTCATAGTTCTCCCTGGAGGAATAGTTTGGAATGACCTAGAAAGAGCACAGGGAGTCACATCACTGCATCACTACACACAAAAATAAATTCAAAAATCAAACTACATCAAACTGTAGCATGTCCTCACTATCCAATGAAAAACATGTATCTCCACAATGGTGACTTGTACAGAAGGCGGCAAAAAATGTTCTTAAGTTTGATTGGAAGTCAATGTAAATTAAGAGTTTATTCCAAGTAATTTAGATCATTTCTATTGGTCCATTCATCCAGAATTAGTGACACAGTGTACAGAGCAGCTACAGCTACAGGGTTCAAACAATGGAGGAAACAGACAAAAACGGAGATACATGTTTTTTTCATTGGACATTGTACAGAGTGGTAGGGGTGAGCTGTGTCCGAGTGACTGTGTGGTACCATGCCGTTGGTGATGACACAGCGTGGGGATGAGGGCAGGCTCGGGAACAGGCCCAGAGGATGGCCGCTGTACATCACCAGAGTCTGCTCGTCATTCATGGTGCTCAGATAGTGGAACACCAGCCAGAACTACAAACACACACACACACACACTCAGAATAATCTTTACAAAACCAGAACAATATGTTCCTGCTATCTCTCTCTCATATTCTCTCTGCTCTCACATTCTGGAAAGGCCCATTTTGGAAAGGTGGTTATTTACACATGACACAAAATTCCTTAAAACATATGGGTATAGTATATTATTTGTAAATGGACATTACCTGGGCCCAGTTACTGAACACCTGTCCGTTTCCTCCGTAGGTGACAAGCTCCTGTGGAAACTAAGCAAGTAAGAGAGATGAGAATGAGTAAGTGATACCTCAGGAAAATGGGATGAATGTTGATGTCAAAAGACATAAAGGGTTTGTGTTGTTATCAGTGTGTCAGGTGACGAGATGCAGTAAAGAGTGGAGAACATATGGAGAGGTGTATGTGTGTGTGTGCCTGTTCATACCTGAGCTACAGCTTGATCCAGATTATTCATGATCATGTGCATGATGGCTGCAGCATGCCTTGTCTGACAGGGGTACTGATCAATAGGATAGGCCCTGCAACACACACACACACACACACACACACACACACACAAACACAGGACAAAGTGAAGACCTATTAAGTAGATAAAATTCTATAAAACCATGAGGCTGCAGATTGCGGGACAGTTTGTAGACACCCTCTCTTATTATTAAATTCACTGACTGGTAGAATCTCTGCAGAAATGCTTTGCCAACAGAATAGGATGGTCTGGAGCAGCAGCACATGCTCCATATCATGGGGTATCTTGTGCAAAGCCTTCCCAGAACAACAGAGGCTGTTGCTGCAGTAAACTCCCAGTTAACACCACTGACTTCACAAGAAACGCAGGATGAGCAGGTGACAAGGGTATATATGTACATACTTGCATGTGTATTATAAAGGATTATTAGGTTATTAAAAAGACATGTAAGTCATTGATTAGTCTGTTTGCGTATACCTCATGCGTACAGTAGGGCAGAAGCGGTACATGTAGATGTGTCCATACTGCCTGAGCTCCTGAGCAAACTCTGGAGCCAGAGTGGAGTGTAGAGCAGGAGGGAAATATCTTAGAGCATTCTTCAGGGCCAGCTGATGGAGACAGGGGTTAGGCTTCAATTAACTCTGTTTGTTCTTTGCCATCACTCTCTTTCACTGTCTGTCTCACACACACAGACCTTCTCTTTCCATCTGGTTACATCGTCTCTAATCTTCTCTAATTATTGACAGGGCTGCAAACAGTGTTTAAAGGCTTCAGAGGATTCTGTATGTTTTTAAGCAGGGTCTAGGAACACCTAACCTTTGGACCCCAAGCACAACTGCAAATGAAATGTAATAGATGAACCTAAATGGACCAGAGTAAATGAAATAATCTAAAATGTCCTTGATAATAATTAAGTAATAAAGTACTGATTAGATTTTTAAAAGTCAAAAGAATTAAAAATAAATTAAGACACTGTACTTTTTAGCAGAATACTGGATTTTACACACACACACACACACACACACACACACACACACACACACATATATATATATATATATATATATATATACAGAACAAGTGGGTTTTAAAGGGTTAAAGGGTTTAAAGAGTTTCAACTAGACCGAGACCAATTTTAGCATCGAGATGGTTCTTTGAGTTACGATGGTTCTATATATATTCAATATTTGTTTTTATATATAATATAATTATGTCGATGCACATCATTATGTGGATGCACATCTTTATTATTTGTGAAACACTTGCTGATGGATTGACTCACCCGTTCCTCCTCCGCAGTGAGGTTTGGGGTGCGGACAGGTGCGTGAGGGACATTTGGGTCTCTCCCATGGTTTGGTGGAAGAGGATTTAGAGGTAACCCTCCACAAAGCTCCTTCAGAGTCTCCATCACTCGTAGTGCTAGTAGTGCTGAGAAGGTTTACAGGAATTGCTCTGGTGTGATGGAAAGCAAATGCAGGGCTGGTGAAGAGAATATTATAATCAGCCTCGTGTCCTACCTCAAGAGTCCAGTCGCAGTCAGAATGGGCTATCTAAAGTCCCTGTCCTGCTGACCTGTTGATCGCCATCCCCACCCCTTCATCCCATAGGCCTGCTGAGCCCATTCCCATCAAGGCCCATCCAGTCAGAAGCGAAGGATTTTCTTTTTACTCAGGTAATCATTGATTAAAGCAAGCATGATGTGGCAAGCACCCAGAATCTCAGACCTGGTGTTATATAGAATGAATTTTTAGCCAGTGTGACAGTAACCCAGACACAGAATCCACATGAGTTCATACAAATGTAACTAGTCCTCAGAACAGTTTCTACAATTCTGTTAAATGTTAATGAAAGTTACTATTTGAATTTTGTTTTTGTGAACTGAACTTTTAAAGCAACGTTTTTTTTTTTATGAGAATGCCACAGACTAGAACATCAAAATACAAGAGAGCTTGTTCCAAACATTCATATAAGAGTTACACTAATACAGCACAATCAAATCCATCATTCAGGATGTTTTCAAAGTTCCTTTGCTTGCTTAAAGAAGGACATCAACCTCTTACAAGGGACTAATCAGTCATGCACATGGTACACAAATACATCATCCAACTATTAGGAAACTCTAATAGTTTCCTAACTAGTCTAGTCTGGCCTCTGACCGGTCAGCTAATAAATATATATCATTAGGCTATATGACTTGGGTTAGGCTGTACTTAGCAGACATTAATTTTGAGACCTAGAAAGCTAGCATTAATACTACAAAATACGACCAAGCTAGCATTAACTAGACTGTCTGCTATACACGGTTTTCCCAAAACATGTTGAGTATTACAAAAAAAAAGGTTAGATGCTACTTGGAAGGAGAATATGCTGCACTTCAAACTACAAAATCCTATTTCATATGTGAAAATGTGTTTTTGTGATATTACTTTTCACTTGGTCATGCTGTTCGTGTGTTTTTCTGTAAGGATATACCAGATAGAATTTTTATTTGGCACAAAAAGGATTCCAGTTGTGTTCATTGGTCAAGTTTACCTGTTAAAATCTGATAGTGACGTTTTTATTTACAGTTGTCTAGAAATCCGTAACTGCCGCTTTTGCACCCACGCATTCATAAGGGCCATGATGGAGCTTCTTCTTATGTTTCCCCCAAAATAAACATGACCTGATCAGTTTTCTTTTGTTTCATGCTGGTCAAATTGTACATTATTCTGAACATGACTGTTTCTCATGATTCTCATAATTCTCATCAGAAATACCTGCAACTAAACTGAATGACTACTGAATGATTACCGTTGCAGACTATGTTTATTCTGCTATTCACTCTCCCACCAGAAAAACTGACAAACTTTTCACAAAAAAGAGCCTTTACTGAGAATGAACACTCTTTCCAGAAGATAGATGTTTGGAACAGCATTTCTTTTTACATATGCAAAATCAAAGTTATTTTACATGGTGGCACATTTCATGAAATGTCATATATACAGACACAAGTCAACAAGACATCAAGAAGCTGTTTTCCTGTCGTAGAGAAGTTTGTTAATATAGCCACGAGGTCCAGACAATTACAGTCAGGCAGAGAACCATTCATAGACAAAGCACTCCTTTTGACCCTGAATCATTTCTACCTTTTTATGTAGACAAATGCTTCCAGCTTGGACAACCTTTCTCATAAAAAGGGCAGAAATGTTAAGACCACACTGTGTAGTGTGTTTTGCCTTCTCTCGTTCAACTTGGCTGGACTGTTCAATCACATGGTCTTCCATCATACACAGTGTTTGCTTGTTTATGACAAGTTCACTTATACCACAACCAAACGCCCTTCTCAAACTAGCAAACACTAACAATGACCATGTGAACCATTCTGCTTGAGGAACTTTACAGATGGCCAACAGGGACAAACACCATTCAGCATGAGGCTGAAGTGAAAGACTGATGAGCCACTGTGTGGAGAACAGAACTGAGGCACTCCTCAACACTGCCTGCAGTAAATGTAATATGTCAGAGCACTAAGCAGAAATGTCAAAAACTATGGAAGAACCTTGAGATCAACGGTAGAAAAGTTTGGAGAAATACTTTGACAAATCAAGGTGGGGCGGTTCAAAAACATGGGCTCACCCATCAACCATTCAAGCTCAATCTAGCTGTACTGACCAACCACTGAGTATTGTAGAAATATTTCTCCTCCTGACCAAAGAGAAAATTCCAAGACCAAACTGGCCAATAGCAGGGAATTTGCTCAAGACAGCACTATTGACAACAGACCACTTAAACTCAAATTGTACAAAAAAAAAAACCCAAACAAACAAACAAAAAAAAAAAAACATATAAAATAATGACAACACTCAATATAAAAGTGTTTGATAAGGTGTCTGTCAGCATATGCATGTGTCCATGTGAAGAAAATTTAGAAGAGTAGGGCTCCCATGCTTCCAACTTCGCTCTGTTCCTTAACAAAGATCTCAAAGTACTGGTAGATGATGGTGACTGCCAACAGAATTCCTGTTCCTGACCCGATGGCACCCAGGAAGTCAGCCATGACTGACAGCCCACCAATGCACAGCCCACCAAAGGCAGCTGCTGTGGGGATGTACCTGCAGATAGACAAGGGAGCAAAATCAGAATAAGGATTTCTGAAGAGGCATTTGCATTTAGAAAGAACAGCCGTGTAGTGCAGAGACTGACCTGTTGAGTTCATGTACCATGGAGGTTTCTCTGTGTCCCCTCATCACCATCTGCTGTTCTTTCAGCTGTTTGGCCACCTGAGAGACAAACATGCAGTCTTTTGTCATATACAGTGTCCCACTACATTGCTACAATTGTTAAGGACACATTTACTGCAGTTTACAATCTCTGTCACTACTAAATGCAGTCAGGAATGTGACATACATCTTTAGCAGATGATCCAGACACTTCAATCCAGGTTTTGGAGAAGAAGGCACATGATCCCAGCATGAACACAATGTAGATGAGTGCATGAACCGGATCATCCAGCACCGAGCCAAACGATTCTGGAGGAGAGAGATAATAACACAGCCCTCCTACTGGGTAGGCACGAGCTGGACCACCAGTTGATGTATCCTGTGAACAAGAAAGGGTTTGTCAAATGTGAGTTACTCAGAAGGAAACTGGAAAAGTTTCCTGGGCTTTTTTATATTTACAGATGTAGAGGGGATACTTAGATATTTCCTTTTCTAAGTGCACAGACTGTCTTCATTTAGCAAATTAGTCTTTTCCCAATAAAGAAGAAACACCAGCAGGTTTGTTCATTACTCAAATCAGCTAATACAGTGTTTCTTTGTCCTTCTCTTGGGCCACAATACTGCACACAAACAAGATCTTCCTTATCAAACAAGACTGATTTAACTCATCAGTTCATTAAGCGAATGCTTGATGAGCCGACATGGCTGACAATGCGCAGTGCTGTGCATTCCCATAAGCCGGCTTGAGAAACATGGTCATAACAACAACAGATTTTCCCTGTGTTACTTACAGACCAGGTTCCCAACAGATTCACAAGGAAGTTGCCACTGAACCGCGTGGAGAGCATCTGAGAGATGACGTAGAGGTTGGACACAAGTGCAGACTGCAGGATGATAGGGATGTTGGAGGTGTAGAAGAGTTTGATTGGATAGGTGTTGTACTGGCCACGGTAACGTGCAGACTTGATGGGCAAGTCAACTCTGAAGCCCTAAACAAAGAGATTAAAACAAAGAAAATTATTTCACACCATCACTTACTTAAACCACCCTTTGATTTAACCCACCCATTTGAATTCACTATGAACTACAAGTAAAATCTCTGCGTATTTATTAACCCTGTGCCATTATGTGGTATAGCTTTGGTCACTATGTACTGCTCACTGACCTGGAAGTATATGACCACTGCGAAAACAAAGACTGTAGCAATGAGGTTCATGAGATTGGGCAGGTTCTGTCGGTAGAAGGCCTCTCTCAGAGCTCGCACTTTATCAGTACGTGTGGCCAGTAAGTGGAACAGGGCAATGATGGCACCCTCAAATTCAGTACCTATGAAAAAGACAAACACAAGCTTAGACTGTGGAGTCACATACAACCTTTTCTGTTCTGATGGTCAGAGTTTGAGATGGCTTTCCCATTCTAAGTGTGTACCTCTGCCTGTGTTGACTGTAGTTGGGCTGAAGGCTTTCCATACAATGGTCTCGCAGATGTTGGTGGCAATGAAGAGAGAAATGCCTGAGCCCAAACCATAGCCTTTTTGAAGCAGCTCATCCAGCAGAAGCACAATTAGACCAGCCACAAACAACTGCAGAAAATAAACACAAAACAGCCTCAGTCACATTTTCCCTTTATTCAAATGTTTTAATCTATTTAACAGTTAAACAGAATGCTGTAATGATCTGATAATTACAATAATAACAGCAGAATCATGCATGTCTGTGAACTCACCTGAATGATGATAAGGAGACAGATACCAGCACCCATCTCTGAGGGATCTCCATACATGCCCGTCATCACATACACAATAGCCTGTCCAATGGTGATGATCATTCCAAACACTACAAACACATACAACCACTATATTAGTATTTTTGCCAATCTATGGAGCCTATCCCTTCTGCAATGCAACAGGAAATAAGGCTGAACACAAACCAAAAATGAAACAGATAATGAACGATCAATATTTAACTACAATCTGGGTTCATTTACTAATCTTCTTCAGAACAGTTCAGAGCAATATCCCCCACCTCCTAAAACTCATGAAAACGGACCATTATATAATTCACAGACTTACATTTCTGAGCTCCATTGAACAGAGCTCTGTCTTTAGGTGTGTCTCCAACTTCAATGATTTTAGCACCAGCCAGCAGCTGCATGATGAGGCCAGAGGTCACGATAGGAGAGATACCCAACTCCATCAGAGTACCTGTTGCAGATACATTATATACACATGGTGAGACTCAAAACACCAAAGATTAGCACTAGGATAAACAACTCAGCTAGAGCTACAAATGAGGTTACGCTAATGATGGCCTTTCCACCAAAACAGCTGAAGTCACAAGTCCACATAAGCAAACATTTGTGCCAGGATAGAAGCTGTTCCCCCTCAAAAGTGACTGATTTGAATTATGATTTGAATAACTGATTCAACTTTTAACTCCAAGCTATTTGTGCATTTTGGCTAGCACCAACACCATTTGTATGACAACACTACTATTGGAGCAATGTTTGTGTGTAAACAGATACTGACCCCTGTTGGAGGCCAGAATGACTCTCATCCAGTAGAATGGATCGGCTGAGTCTGAAGACATGATCCCAAACAGAGGGATCTGAAAGAGAACAGTGTTTAGTAATAGTATACAAAAATACATTACCTTGGCATAAACTAAAGTTTAAAATGTAAAACCCCTGAAAAATGTCCTTATTAAACTTACCTGACAGCACACAAGGAAGATGAACAAAGTGATGGCTGTCCATAGCACCTTTTCCCTGAACTGGATCTGAAAGCACAAGAACAGCATAAGGAACCGTTTTTACAAAACACGTTTAATACAGTGTTTCATACAGTTTTTAACACAGTATTTAAGAAGAACTTAAAACTTTAAAAGACTGATGACTAACAATATACATACCTTTCTTTCTGGCTTCTGAATTTCAGGTAAAACCGCACAAAACGGTTTAATTACTTCCAAGAACTTGACTGAAAGCAGAGGAAAAGAGGACTTGTTAACAAATACAAAAGACATACACTGATTACCTGACTGTGTTGAAATTAACATATGTATGGGGTCACCACTTTAAGGGAAGATTGGGCTATAGGCTTCCATTCCAATCAAGCACAATCTGCCCTCATAACTACCAAACGTTTAAAGATGGACAGATTAAACAAGTGGAATCAAACTCTTGTGGATAAGATTAGTGACCCCTGACAAAGAAATGCTGCAGCAAAATAAACAGATTTATCAAAAAAACAAACAAATACAACTGAACCAATCAGTTGTTGCAGTTTAATTCTTAAGTTTTACAGTAAAGCAACTATTTTAATGCTGTTTCTAGTACATTAACTTAAGTCTGCTGCCCAGAATGACAGATCAGCTATATTAGCTCCACAGTAAAACTAATTAAACACTCTTCAGACAGTAAACATGTCTTGCCAGATCGAGTATGTGTGTGGTAAGTGGGAAGACTGTAGAGATCTAGACATTTTCTCGAGCTGTTTCCATGTTCCAGTACGTGGGGAGCTAAAGCCTCGTCATCAGAAGTTTGCGACGGGTCTTTCTGCGTTTACGAACAGCCGACACGTAAGAACACACGTAAGAAGTCATTCAGTAACATGTTTTTTTTCTGTTCTTGGATATTGTGTCTATTATTATTGTTTGTAGGTACAGTATCTAATAAAGGTACTCAGAATACTCAAACAAATCCAACAGAAATAGGCAGTTCGCGATGTGGCTACTTCTACAGCCTTATTCCTACACACACACCGCCCAATGCCGACCTTTCATAAAGACTAGCTACATAACCGACCTGACTTGGACTGCTTATGTTCTGTTATTTTGCCACACAACATAAAACATAAGTACATAACACTCAGTTAGGGTGAGTCTTTTTGTATTTGGGGGAAATCGCTTGACCAATTTGTCGTTAGCTAGCTACGTTCATCTGTCCACACACACGGAGTCGGTTAGCGGTTAGCTAGGTTAGCTACTGCTAGCTACTTCAAAAAGTAATAATAAACAAGAAATGATTCAGTTTACTGCAAATTTAACGTCTTGAATTAATCCTCACATGGAGGAAAAACTAACGTTGATGAAATAAAGAAGAACACTACTTCGATACGTGTAATACGTCCGTTTTCCCCGATAGCAAGCTGGCTAACCTCCAATCAATGAACCTCAATGCGTTGACATTACTCGTTAGCTAGCTCGCTAAACTGTTGATTAACTGATCCGAATATGACCTATTTAACGCCAAGTGCACAAATAAGACAGTTAGTAAAAGACACAGGTACATTTTCGAGTAACGTTACTCACTAGCCATGGTGTTCTTTCCCGTCAAAGTCGTTCAGTATCTGAGCTCCCCGTGTGGAGCCACCGGCGCAGTCTCACCGCCGCGTCAGGAGAGGAAGCGCTTTAGAGACACGTCAACACTACACGGGCTCGGCTACACGTCACACAGTACGCTCGACAATCCTCGGCTCTTTCCGACAGACTCGCTAAAGTGAACGATGGGAGTCGGTTCACTTGATTACACTTGAAATCGGTTCATTTAGGCTTCGGCACGATATGATACATTTTTAGAAATGTCAGGTTAGGTCGCTACGGAGCTTAATAAAGATTGTTAATAAAGATATTAAAAATAATAAATAAACACTCAAAACATTCCCTCGATTTAATTGATCGTTCCATAAATGTAATTATTAAATATAAGGGAACAGATAAAATGAAGTTAGTAGATGTAAAATTGAGGAAACGGTTTACTAAATATAAGGAACAGATCTTGAATTAAGAAAGTGGTTATTAAACTGAGGTAAAGGTTTATGAAATTGAGAAAACAGGTTGTTAAATTGAGGGAACAATTTATTAAATTGAGGGACCAGATTGTTCAATTGAGGAAATAAGTTATTAAATTGAGAGAACAATTTATTAAACTGAGGGACCAGATTGTAAAATTGAGGAAACTTGTTAAATTGTCAAACGGTTTATTTCTAGGGAATGGATGTTAAATTGAGGAAACATTTTCTTATTATAATGATTTATTAAACTGAGAGAGCGCTTTATTAAATATGAGGAACAGATCTTAAATGAAGGGAATGGATGTTAAATTGAGGGAAGAGATTGTTAAATTAAGGTAAAATGTATTAAATTGAGGGAACAGGTTGTTAAATTAAGGTAAAAATGTATTGAATTGAGAGAATGATTTATTGAATTGAGAGCGCAGGTTGTTAAATTGAGGGAACAGATTGTTAAATTGTTAAATTGATTGTTTACTGAGGGAACAAATTATTAAATCGAGGGAATGATTTATGTCTCTAAATATTATGAATTTAGGGGTTCCACATTTTACCTTTGGCCTTGAAGGAACTCTCTGCTAAACACTCCTACTAAACTGATGACTCGAGTGTGTTTAAGCAGGGAAATCACCAAACTGTGCTTAAACTGGTCCCTTCTGAACTGTGATGAGTTCCACCGCCCGGTGTTGTGGGAACTCCATTCCTAGAGGATTGGATTCCAGCCCAATTTGCTGCTCAAACATACCTGATTCAACTGGACCCATGGTCCTGCCTTAAAATGTCCAGCACCTGGCATGGCAGGAGTCATCATCTAACCAGTCTTCCAGTCCTCACTTCTATCATTTAAGAAGAACTCAACCAGTTTGCATTGCTTCCATGTGGTTTGTGAATGATAAATATTTGAATGTGCAAGAAATTCACTACAGGACCAGAATTTCCTCACAATGCTTCAGTGAGTCTTTTTTTTTTCACAGAGTAATGGACATTCATAAATAATTAAAAGACGCTCAGCCATGCAAAAGACAAGGCAATGCTAGCTCATAGCTGTATGTTTTGGTTAAGGCCACTTAAAACAGTATAACCTACCAAAAAACTTGCAAAGGCATCCGTTACATTCGAACAGGCTTTATTTATGCTAGCTGAGTGTTGTGATATTGCCAATATAACAGTAAACTACTCATTTGTAAAAGCCTGTGTTATCTACCTGACATGAATTGATGTTACAAAGACAAATTTCACATGTAGTTCTATGCTGCAAATGAAATATTTCATGCAGTAATATTACTTATATAATAATAATAATAACAACATATCATAATAATAACACAGTATAATAATAATAATAATAATAATAATAATAATTAGAATTAGAATGATAATGAATTATACATATAATTAATTATACTACAACTGTGCACCTCTAATTTCTGTGTGCGCCCCAGCACAACAGTTACTCTAGAAACAGCCCTGGTGTTAAATGAACAAAACTCTATTCATTCACAGTTATGAAGGCAATCAACTTAACAAACCTTGTGTACTAGAAATATGAGAGCGCATGGCTGCTTTTCACCAGTGGGTGTCATCAGAAGCCTTTAGGAAATTTGGAGCTGAAATCTTAATAGCCTGAGGGTGCAAATAGACTTCCGCTGTGTGACCAATAGAGTGCGCCACACCAGACTTTCCTCAAGAAAACTGTGGCCAGGTCAGACAAGGATAACAATCATTACACTGCAGATGGTGGAACAACAGTTTTGCAATTGAGGTCCTATAAGGTGATCTCCAGCTTACACAGCTTGTACTTGTGAGGAGTAGTTTGTGTGTGTATGTAGCGCCTGGGACGCCTGGGAATTAGAGTTATGGTGCCATGTCCCCACAAACTCTACAAACATTACTCTTTCCCTATCACACAGAATTTAAGACTTTAGAGATTTGGTGCCACCCAGGTCACTCATATCTGTGTGTGTGTGTGTGTGTGTGTTTGTGACAAACAGGACTTTTATCCTTGTTTTGTTTGTTCAGAGGGTTCTCAGCACCAGTCTGAACCCTCATGAGTAAACCCCCACCCCACCTGCCTCTTTTCTCCTGTCTCCTTTATGCAGGTGAATCTTTTTGACTTGAAGAAGGGTCATGCCAGTTACGCTTCATTCAAACTGGGTCACAGTGTCCATCCAGCAGTTCAGCCTTTTTTTTGGCTTTTGTCCTCCCTTGGGCTATGTTGGGCACAGCCGGTGCACAGCACGATGCTCATGAATAAGAAACCCAGGAAGGTACATGATCTACCCCAAACTCTAAGAGCCTGTATGTCAGCCCACACTTGTGTTTCTCTCTCTCTCACAACTACATAATATACATGTTAGCTTTACAGTAGATAATGCACAGCACTGGCCAAATACTAACCCTGCAATTTAGCAGGGTTACACCAGGATCGTAGCAGAAATACATTTTTGGATGGGCCTGTAGAAACAGTGGGCAGATTTTTGGGATGCACTTTCCCAAAACATGATGCGTCTTAAAATGTAACAATATCTTCCCACCAAACTCAACACTCCTGCCCTGTGATGAAACAAAGAAAGACGATGAAAAAGGTGAACGGCTGTCATTATTAAACCCAACCAGCACAGTAACACCCTTCGTTATAAACAACTGGCAAAACCTTCACTCAGTAAGGTCGACTAACAGTGTTCAATTCGGACAGTGGAGTCAAGGAAAAACATGAAAACATAATCACTCAATGCACTGTGGTACTCATTTACTTGCCATTTTGACACACACTTTTGAGTGTACGACCTTCGTAGACCACCAATGACTTTTTCCTCATTTGCTTTTGGCCTTGGAAATGGGTCTGAAGTCACAATGCTGAAGCTTTTTGTCTTCTTCTTTTTTGAATGAACAATTCCACCCTACCTGTTTAGGGTAAAAGGCAGAATAATTCAAATGTAATTAAGCTCAATCTGAATGACATGCTGCACAAATGGAAATAGTAACAGAAAACTTTATTGTCCATGTCTGGAAATTCATCTTTGGCTTCACCAGGTTGCAAACTATAAAATAAATATATAAATCAATAGCAAAAAAAGAAAAGTGTACATACACAACAAACAAAAACATAACTAAGAGCACACACCAGCATCAAATTCACCAAATATCACAGTACAACTAAAATGAGCAAATTTTCCTTTATTTTCAAGCATGTAGATGCATCTTTTGACCTGCTAGAGCTTAAACAGTGCTCAAACAGACATTCAAACAGTGGTGTGCTGATAAATAACTTAAGGCTTAGGGGAATGTCAGATAGCAATGATTGCTGAGCTGTAATAAGACTGGCACATTTAGGAATGACGCAGAGAGCATAATGGTTTGGATTAATCTGTAATACAGTGTACTTACAGAAAACAAACCGGATTTTACTTTCTTTTAAAAAACAATACCTGTGAGAGATCAGGGTAGGCCTAGGCCTACACATGTCCACCCTACACTGAGGCTTGGTTTTATTTTTTTCATTAGCACTAAACCACAGCTCTGCTAACTGAATAATAAGCCTAAGGTCTAAGGGGTTATAAGGACTAGGTGATGTTCTAAAGTAGTGGTTTTCAGACTGTGGGTCACAGCCCATAGTTTTAATGCACTTTCTGAGTATAACAAGTAGAGGGTGACTCAAAGCGTGGGAACCTTTTGGATGAGTTTATGTCTTATTTCTTTAGAAAGTGTTTGGTAAGTCACAGGACTGCCTGTAAATGTGTGTCCTGGTCTAAATTAATGGAGGAAACAAAGGAAACCTTTTCGTACGCCATACTCTTCATAGGTGTGCCAGAGAAGTAGGAGAAACTGCACTGTCAAAATGTTTTCATAAATAAATATCAGATATAAATTATGAACCTTTATGATTATAAATGGATTCATTTAAAACAATATTTTATTCCAAGTCATTTTATTCCAAGCCATTTCATTTCACTTATTCATTCTGAAATGACACCATGTAGAGGACACTACTGCTCTTATGCACAAAGGTTGTGTTTGACAGTTTGGAGTCAAACACTATCTCAGATGTGTTATTTTATGGAGTCTTCACTACTACTCTAAAAATAGTCTACTATGAGGAAGTGTGTAAGTGTCTGTACTGTTCATACAGCCTAAAGACAAAACACCCTCAGAGCCCTGATGATTCAGCAGTATGGAAGCAGGAAACATGAGGGTGTGTCAAATGAGGGATTTTCTCTCTACCTAGAATCGTGACATCACACTGTAGGTTGGAAAAAGTAACAGAGTCACGTCATCTCACAGAAGTGACTCAGTGGGCCATGAATTTTTTAACACACACCCATACACCCCACACACATGCCTCACACCACCATCCAAGCCCACTGACTCTGATCCACTGAAAGCCCTGATCTGAGTAAACAACTCCAGATTATTCCAGATTATTTCAGATTAAAGCCTTCTTCTGCCTCCAGTGTTTGTTTGACACACACAAATACATGCACACAACCCACTATGCACATTGGAGACATGGAGATGGGCATAAAGGGTTCATGCTAATTTTGAAATGTGTTATAATCAGGGACTTCTTTTGAGGATCAAATACAAATACTTGCAAAAATAAATAACTGATGTGCTTTAAACCCACATGCAGCATCAATGTTATCTATGTTTTTTGTTTTGTTTGTATTATTTGTTTGTATTAAAACATTTAAAAACTGTTTTACCAAAAACATTACATTTCAAACATTTATATAAGTTATGACCATTTTTTAGGTTAAGAGTTTTTTGACAGTATGATTGGAGTCGGTTTAAATCCTCACAGTAATCTGTATGTGTGTGTGTGTGTGTGTGTGTGTGTGTGTGTGTGTGTTCAGGCTGTCGCAATCAGTGAAGTTTCACATCATATCTGAGTATCTGAGAGTGATATAACAAACCCTGCTGTCATTTAAGGGGTACGAGCAGATGGCTGGAAAATCAATAATCTGAGTTATGAAATATCATAACTACTACACTCTATCCAGCACCATTATGAACAAGCTCAGTTATAAAGAAGCTGCTGTTAATGTCTAGCACTGTTTGAATAGTTAGAGTAGTAACAGCACTCCATGTCTAAGGGTTTCTCATCCATCATTTCTTCAGAACTTAATTGTTTTCAAGGGGTTTTAACCCAGTTTTCCTCTCCAATATTAGATAAGACAATTACTCAACCCACTTGTTTATACTCTCCTATCACATGTAATGCTCCCAACTCTGCCTCTTCTGACACATGTGCAACCAGCTGCCGTCACTTTTCGAACTGCCACCTGATGCAATGTCACCGTACAACCAATGGAAGATCTTCCGCTTGGAAGAAAGCACAGTGATTTATCAGTCTACTCATGCTTTAGTAGAGCTCAGTAACACTGAGATAAATAACTGATCAGCACAGTGATTTATCAGTCTACTCATGCTTTAGTAGAGCTCAGTAACACTGAGATAAATAACTGATCAGCACAGTGATTTATCAGTCTACTCAGGCTTTAGTAGAGCTCAGTAACACTGAGATAAATAACTGATCAGCAGTGATTTATCAGTCTACTCAGGCTTTAGTATAGCTCAGTAACACTGAGATAAATAACTGATCAGCACAGTGATTTATCAGTCTACTCAGGCTTTAGTAGAGCTCAGTAACACTGAGATAAATAACTGATCAACACAGTGATTTATCAGTCTACTCAGGCTTTAGTAGAGCTCAGTAACACTGAGATAAATAACTGATCAGCACAGTGATTCATCAGTCTACTCAGGCTTTAGTAGAGCTCAGTAACACTGAGATAAATAACTGATCAGCAGTGATTTATCAGTCTACTCAGGCTTTAGTAGAGCTCAGTAACACTGAGATAAATAACTGATCAGCACAGTGATTTATCAGTCTACTCAGGCTTTAGTAGAGCTCAGTAACACTGAGATAAATAACTGATCAGCACAGTGATTTATCAGTCTACTCATGCTTTAGTAGAGCTCAGTAACACTGAGATAAATAACTGATCAGCACAGTGATTTATCAGTCTACTCAGGCTTTAGTAGAGCTCAGTAACACTGAGATAAATAACTGATCAGCACAGTGATTTATCAGTCTACTCAGGCTTTAGTATAGCTCAGTAACACGGAGATAAATAACTGATCAGTACAGTGATTTATCAGTCTACTCAGACTTTAGCAGAGCTCAGTAACACTGAGATAAATAACTGATCAGCACAGTGATTTATCAGTCTACTCAGGCTTTAGTAGAGCTCAGTAACACTGAGATAAATAACTGATCAGCACAGTGATTTATCAGTCTACTCAGGCTTTAGTAGAGTTCAGTAACACTGAGATAAATAACTGATCAGCAGTGATTTATCAGTCTACTCAGGCTTTAGTAGAGCTCAGTAACACAGATAAATAACTGATCAGCACAGTGATTTATCAGTCTACTCAGGCTTTAGTAGAGCTCAGTAACACTGAGATAAATAACTGATCAACCCAGTGATTTATCAGTCTACTCAGGCTTTAGTAGAGCTCAGTAACACTGAGATAAATAACTGATCATCATAGTGATTTATCAGTCTGCTCAGGCTTTAGTAGAGTTCAGTAACACTGAGATAAATAACTGATCAGCAGTGATTTATCAGTCTACTCAGGCTTTAGTAGAGCTCAGTAACACTGAGATAAATAACTGATCAGCACAGTGATTTATCAGTCTACTCAGGCTTTAGTAGAGCTCAGTAACACTGAGATAAATAACTGATCAGCAGTGATTTATCAGTCTACTCAGGCTTTAGTAGAGCTCAGTAACGCTGAGATAAATAACTGATCAGCACTGTGATTTATCAGTCTACTCAGGCTTTAGTAGAGCTCAGTAACACTGAGATAAATAACTGATCAGCAGTGATTTATCAGTCTACTCAGGCTTTAGTAGAGCTCAGTAACACTGAGATAAATAACTGATCAGCACAGTGATTTATCAGTTTACTCAGGCTTTAACAGAGCTCAGTACCACTGATATAATAAGATAAGATCATCCTTTATTAGTCCCACAGTGGGGAAATTCTCAGTGTCACAGCAGAAAGGGATAGCAAGACATTCAGTTGCAAAAATAATTAGATAAATAATTTACACTATATACACAATATAAATAAGAATTTAAAAAGCAATAGCAATATTATTTACAGGTTATTGCAAATGACTCTTAATTGCACATGTGGGGGGGGGTAGAGCTCAGTAACACTGAGATAAATAACTGATCAGCACTGTGATTTATCAGTCTACTCAGGCTTTAGTTGAGTTCAGTAACACTGAGATAAATAACTGATCAGCACAGTGATTTATCAGGCTTTAGCAGAGCTTAGTAACCTTCAGATGAATTTTCACAGTAATTCATTATACAGTTATCAGTCATATCTTGGCAATAACATTTTCAGAGAAGCTCTTTGTTGGGTTCCTTTACAAAGGCCATATAACCTGTGTTTTTGCTATGTGTGATGGCATGAGGAAGATCTGGTTGTTTATTAATGTAATTTTTAAATGCAATATGTACTAAATAAAGATGCTTTACATCTGTGTTGTGAATATATGGCCAAAACTTGTTTTCCATTACACCCTCAGCCTGTACTTTGCAGATTTTCTGTGTGTTCCTCAGGCTGTGTTACTGCTTGCTGTTCTACATACTTTGCCACATCAGCATTTTGGTGAACTTTGCTCAAGGAGAGAAGAACGACATGTTCACTGTTAGGGCCAAGTCTAAAGAACTCTCTCCAGGAAAAAAAAAACATGCCCGCCCCCTATCTACCATAACACCACCCTGATTGATTTTCTTCCTCTTTTCTCTCTCTCACTCTTTTCTGTTCCCTCATTATCTCTATTTTTTAGTTGTTCAGTGACAGATGACAGATAAGGGTCAATAAAACAGCCATACTGTTTGTTCAGCGTAATCACTCACTCCCTACACCATCATTACCACACACTGTAAGAGATCACTGTCAAATACAGACAAACATGCTTCTTGTTTTGCTTTTTTTTACATTACACTGTACAAAGTGGAACAGGGGGGAAGTTTTGAAAGTTTGTAGGTTTGAGGGCTTTTATTCTGGGTGCCCCATTTTCCTCCCACCTCCCAAAAGCACACATGGTGAATTGGCTATGTTAAATTGCCCTCTCCAATACCATATACTCACATAACACATAAAAAAACAAATTAACTAAAAACACACAAACAGCTTTACAAAATAAACAGTTATACCCCAGTTACAAAACATAGTTTCTGGATAGGGACTTTTGCTACCTTAAGTCGCACCCAGTATTGACAAAAAAATAAAATAAATGAAAATAAAGTAATAAACAAAATAAGTAAATAAATAAATGTCAAACATCCCTTTGATTACATATTTCCATTTAGACAGCTGCTTAGCACTATATATATAGCAGCAGAAGGCTGTAAGACAATAGCAAAGCATTTTTAGGTAGCTGTTTCCTCAGTTCCTCATGTTATTAAGAAATGTCAGTTAACAGGAATGGTGGAGGTCAAGTTGAGGTGGAAGACCAAAACACTTTCAGAGAAAACAACCCTTAGGATTGCTAGAAGAGCAAACCAGAATCCCTGTTTGACTGCAAACAACCTCCAGTAAGATTTGATTTAGCAGACTCTGGAGCGGTGGATCACTGATCTTCTGTGCAGCGCCACCTGTGCAAATATGACCTTCATGGAGAAGTTAAGATGAATCAGATGCAAACCTTTCCTGCATCCTGTGTCAGACGTTTTCGAAGGAACATGTAATCAAGCCAAATCCTTTGGACTGATGAAGTTACAATAGAGCTTTTTGCCCACAATGAGCAAAATCATGTGTGAAAAAACAGAGAGTAGAATTTCATGAAAAGAAATCCTCACCAACTGTTAAGCACATGGAGGGAATCAATCAGGCTTTGGGTTTGTGTTGCAGCCAGTGACACATTTACTGGTGAAGGAAAAAAAAAGATTCACTTATATACGAGCTCAAAAGAGCGGTGCAGCAAGAGAGCCCAATAATCCCACAGAACTAGAAGCCTTTTGTAAGGAAGAATCCTCAGAACAAGAACAGGAAGACTCTGCTTTAAACAGCATTTACAAGTGGTAGAGAGTGCCAGAGATTTTGGGCTGCATACAAATTCTGCCAAAAATACTCAATTAATACATTTTAGGGCCCCTGTCAGTCACAGGGCCCTAGAATAATCCTAACTTTCCCCTCATACGACACCCCTGGGGGTGTCCCTAGGTGCTGACCCAGCACCTCTATGCATTTTGGTAATCAGGTTATTTTGTGCTTGCTTAGCTATTTACAGTAACAGACATTTTAACCAGTGACTATGGTTTGTGCTTTTGGATCCTAAAGTGGGAGAATGTATAACTATTAAGACCACAGACAGTCATTTCCCCCAATCCAGAAGAAAAAGTTAAACCCTTAGAAAACAGACCCAGGAACAAACATACTACTTAACTTGTAGAAAAAAACAAAAACAAAAAACGAACAAAGATACAAAGTCCTGAGGATTTCAAACTGGGCCAAAGCATTAAGATAGAAAGCACAAGATAATAAAGAGGTTGTGTAACTGCAGCGATAGCAGTGGATTATTATGGATAAGGCTGTATCACTGCTTAGGAGCTGTATGCCTCATTTTACAGTTTCATTATAGGTTTTACAGTGGCATACTTCATGTTATCAAGGACTATGGAGGAGTATACAATGTGCAACACTCCTGATTACTACATAAAACACATTACCTCATGTGAACTGTGCATATATGGATGTGAAAGTATTTGTTAAAACGAAAAAAGATGCTTTTCTAGATAGTTATCTTTAGCTCACACAGCCGACCAGAACAGGCCAGATAGCGGGCTAATGTTACAAACTGTCAAATCCAACCAGTGCAGGCGTGTGTTGTGGGGTATAATTACACTATATAAAGCGTATAATATAACGCTACTGATAGTTTTGTAGATTTTGATTTATGGTGGTTTTGTGCGTTTTGTAACACAAAGTCACAAACATTTCCCAGCATTTAGTGATCTGTACCATTCATGCATACCTGTCCCTCCTGTTTTTCCCAGGAATCACCCTTATTGTGCCCTTCTCTTCTGCTTCCCTCCTGTTTAATTTTTTTTCTCGAAAATCTCTCACCTTTCTAAAAAAACATTGGAGGTAACATTGGTGCTTGTTTAGTATGTAGAACATTAGCTGTAACATCATACAAACCATTTCACTTGTGGTTTGATAGATTGTTTAGGATGTTGAGTTTTGAGTCGAATGAATGATCATTTATGTAATATTCAGTAGTGTTAGCCAATGTAAATATTATATATGGCCATTTAAAGAACAAGTCATACGGTAGGAATAATAGTTAATAAATAAATTAGTTAAGAGAAAACACTTATTCTTTAATATAAGTCGGGCCCATGGTGGTCATGGCCCAGAGGAGCCATGGTGGGCATCCCTTGTTTTCATTTCTAAAAAGTGGCAGCCTTACTAACAACGCTAATCTGGGACAATGCTAACAATGCTAACCTGGGACATATTTTGCTTAGATTTGTCATATAACATTGCTAAAGGATCATCAAGCCAGTTGTGGAAATGAAACCGTGTACAGTTTTGGAACGTTCAACTGGAACGCAGACGGTTCAGATGTGACATAATTTCCAGCTCCGACATCTGACTTCTGAGGTGAATGGAATGCAGCACTGGTGTATCAAACAGACAGAAAAGCAACGTGAACCAGCTTGTATATAGTTGTTTATATCTTCATTCAAACGATACATAAATTGCATTTATATCATTCAGGGGTGTTCACAGCAATTCCCTTTTAATCAGGTCTCTAATTCAGAACACCTAATTGTAGTAACTTAGCCTACTTAATGTAGGAACTGATTAACCTATATAACATGTACACCAGCAACAAAAAGTGTTCTATTAATCTTATGAGCCCTTTAAATTCTACCTAGAACCACTTTTTTTAGTTTAAAGTATAATACGGCACATTTTACATCAAAACACACTGAATGACTGTTTAGATCTTTAAAATGAATCCTCTTTAACCCTTTTAACAGCCTATGGCCTGCTGGCTGGCTGAAAGAGTTATTACAAACTCAGATTACCAAAGGTGAGTAATACACCTTAGTGTGTAATAAGGCTTTCTGCGTTAAGGGGTTAAGATTAATGACTAAATGATGAATAATAACTCATGGTGTTGATAATAGTCACTGTACTATTACTACTGTGCCACTGAGAATGACCATTAACTCCAGGGTACATTGTCTTTGTTAAGTAACACTGGACCAAACCATTAACTAAAAGAAGAAGAAAAAAAACGTAGTGCATAACCAGACACAAAGCAACAGGAAACCACGGCGTAACCTACTTCAGCTGTCTTTATTTTCTCAGACTGTGTGTACCAAAAATGTCAGGTGCATTTCTGGGTTTGTAAGCTGACCAGGTTCTTCCTCAAACCCCGTCCCAGAGCCAACTAAAAATACTGAGACTGTTGCCATAGCGATCCATCACTATTACAAAACCAATTCCCATGGCAACAAGGAAAGGAAAGAAATCGTAGGGCAGCTGGGAAAGTGCTGATTTACACACACACACACACACACACACACACACACACAAAGGCATACATAAATACAAACATTCAAATGTATCTACATTCATGAACTGGGCAAATTTTGACTGGCTCTGCTTTTTACTCACCTCAAGCAAATTAGGACAGGAAGGTAACTAGAATCTTGAAGTAAAAAAAAGACCATATCATTAACTTGTTTACTCATTATTGCTAGAATGGGGACCAAAAGGCTGAGACCAGGTTTAAGTTTACTTAAACGTAACTTGGTCCTACAGATTTCTCCTGTACAACATCTGGAGAATTCAACCCTTCCTCTCTAGAGAGGCCGCCCAGGTGCTTGATCATTTTCTTGTCACTTCAAGACTTGACTACTGCAACTCTCTTCTGGCTGGTCTCCCTCTGTGCACCATCAGGCCCCTGCAACTTATCCAGACTGCAGCGGCACGGGTCATCTTTAATGTCCCTAAATTCAGCCATGTCTCTCCACTGCTGAGTTCTCTCTTCACTGGCTTCCTGTAGCTGCTTCCCGCATCAGATTCAATACCTTGTTGCTGGCCTACAAAGCCAAGAACAGACCAACCCCGCCATACTTGATGATAATGGTCAAAAGCCGATCCACACCTAGAGGCCTTTGAGCTTCAAGTACATCTCGGCTCGACCCACCATCCCTCACAATCCACGGAAGACAAGCGCCCAGGCTTTTTTCTGTCCTGGCACCAAAGTGGTGGAACGAACTTCCCCTGGGTGTCCGAACGGCCGAGTTACTCGCTGTCTTCAAATGCAGACTGAAGACCCACCTCTTTCGATATCTTTGAATTTTAGTCTATTCAAACTAGCTGAGGTTTTTCATGGGTAAATAGCAAAGCACTTTTGTAAGTCGCTCTGGATAAGAGCATCTGCTAAATGCCTTAAATGTAAATGTAAGTTTGGGATAAACAGGCATGTGTAAAAGGTCAGATTTTTTTAAGTTAAATGTTCAGGTGGGTTTGTTCTACTCATCAGAGGCTTTTGCACAAACTTGCATGATCCCATTTAAAGAAAAAGAAGACATACCAAACACTTCTTAATTCTGAAAGTCATGTTTAAATGTCAGATATTCTACATAATTTAACTAACCATAATAAGACTATTATAAAATAACTGGTTTAATCAGAAAAGATTGCAAAAGAGAAGCATTGTTATAAGCTGCCTCAGACCTTTGGACCCCACCGCATATCCCAACGAAGCTTGTGCTGTAATGTAGGCTAATGACGCATAGGGAAGTATATTATTGAATTGGGTGCATGGGTGCTTGCATGAGCGTTAGGTTGTATGAGTAGGTCTAATAAAGACACTAGGGCCTCCTACGCAACTGCCTTGCCCACACTGCCAGTAGATACGTCACTGAATTACAAGTATTTCAGCCCATGAGGGCCAAACACTGGGATTTAGCTGCATTTGGTCTCGTGTTTACTGCTGTAACTGACGTGGCGTGGCTCGGGACCTGCTGAAGAGGAACATGAATGAGCTGATACTGAGAGAGGATGAATGAATAATGATTAATTAAAGTAAGGACAAGCTAAAGCCCATGTTCTCATGCCAATTCAGAACCGGGACTGAGCACCACTGCTTTAGACACACACACAGAATGAAGTGAATGAACTGAACTGAATCAGGACTGGATTATCCAACATCTGTCCAGATTTTCAGTCCTAAAGCTGTGCTGGGCTCGTTTTTTTTTCATTCAGCATTCACATCTTTAATCTCTATAGCTGCTATCCCACCCTCTCGCGCTCTACCTCCCTCTCTTTCAACCACAGACACACGTATAGTGTCTGACTGCATGAACCAAGCATGTGTGTGTGTCGCATTGACTGTGCTAAGTGACAGAAAAACAGTGTAGTGGACACTAAGGTTTGTTGCCAGACAGTTACAGTGCTCAGGTAGAGGAACTGTTCTACGCTACAAAGCAACACATCTGGAATGATGCAGTGATAACCTAATCAAAGCGTCTTCTTCACTCTAGCCGTTCTGATTTTGCCTCTTGGTGTTCTGTCACACAGCTTCATGAGGACCCTCCTAAGATGCTTCTGCAATAGGCTTGAAGAAGACGGTCCTTATACTAAATATTCATACATTTTACATACCATTTAAAAAATTCTGTCTTCATTCCTTATAATTAAACAGCCTCTTTTTGCCACAGTCCTTTTAAAACGGACATATGTAAATTACCTCTGTTCTGATTGGCTTCTCTGTATTGTGCAGGCTGATAGTCCGGGCTGAAACACTCTGTATAACTTCAGCATAAATGGACGGGCAAATCTGTCTGTAGACTAAGTAGAAACATATATATACTGTTGCCGCCATGCCAAAACCTTGTATGTCCAAAATGGTAACCTTCTTAACTGTCAGAGCATTTCTGTTGGTCCATTCATCACAAATTAGAAAACAATGCAAAGAACAGCTGTTAGATTCAAATGATGCCAAAACATGACAAATGGAAACAGATTTGCATGGCAGCAATATGATGTAAAGGCATATTATTGGCTTTGCGGTGTGATTGGCTAAGAGGCATTCTATGGGTGCCACTGTCTCACAATAACAGGAATCTGAGAGTATCTCTGTATCAGCCTGCCTAGTTTACATGTAATCTAGCAACAAACAGAAGCTTTAAAAAAAGGAACAGTTGGGAAAGACACAAGTTGGAAAAGTACCAACTTATAC
Organism: Salminus brasiliensis; assembly: GCF_030463535.1. Taxonomy (NCBI): domain Eukaryota; kingdom Metazoa; phylum Chordata; class Actinopteri; order Characiformes; family Bryconidae; genus Salminus; species Salminus brasiliensis. The sequence continues at coordinate 29,196,169 of NC_132884.1, forward strand.
TAACAGATAAATGAACGAGCTAATATCCAGCAACGTGAGATGCAGAACACTGCTTTTGATTGGCTCTTGGTTTACATTTCTGATGCATTTTGTGAACGGCGCTGTCTTTTACTGGTTAAATACGGCTAAACTAGCAAAAAACAGATTAGGAGAAATTAGTCCATATGACTGAGAAGGCGGAGTTATATACAGCAGCCCTTGATATTGATAATATTGAGATATTGTAGTATCACAACATCATGGTTTGCAATACTGTGTATCCTTAGTACTAAACAACAGCTGAAACCCTGTGTTCTGCACCAGGAACATGTCAAATAACATACAGTTGCTGTGAAGGAAAGCTAAATAATAATCATAGTTTTATATTAACAGGAACAACAGCAATTACGAGCGTAATCTGTGTGACACCTAGAAACTCTGGAATTGTGATACATATTGTATCACCAGGTTCTTGCCAATACACAGCCCCAGCTTATACTGTAGATCAGAGCTATTTTTATTATGCATTGTGATATATTGCAAACAGTGGGATCTGAAGACAGGGTACAACACTGCTGTCTAGTGACCAGGTTTAAACACAGCACAACATGAACCACTGTCTGCCACCAATCTTTTATTAATTAACCATTAATTAAAAATCAGAACCATATTTTTAAGAATTGATAAAGTACTGCAAACCACATCACAATATTTTGATATATCTATATTTTTGTATAGCATCATCACCATAATGATCATAATTATCATCAGCATTTTACATACATGAAGTGTTTGCATAGTCCATAAAGCTCTTATTTCAGAAAGTGAGAAAAATGGATGATATGAATCCTTTGACAATCAGATTCTCCTGAAAATGGCCAGAGAACCATTTATCTACTGAAAGCAATACTGAAGGTATGGTAGAAATGAAAAATGAGGTAAATCCTCAGTACTGAGGCACCTTGGAAGCTTGACGGCTCTGCTAAGTAACAGTCAGCAGCTATCTTTACCAACTACAACTCTCATCTCTCGCACATTCAGTCCCACACTCCCACGCGCTGACGGAGAATGCAGACAAGGATGACAAACTTTGCATAGCAGCTGCTAAAGCATGTTACACCGAGTGCATCACAACTATGAGAAATGCCTCAGTCAAGAAAGACACCAGCCTCATTGACCTGAGTGTTCTCAGCAAGACGTACCCAGCAACGCCTCGTCATTTCGAACTCTGTACTTGGCAGTGTCTTCTAATTCACAAGTCAAATACTGTAAACTGTTTCTGTGAACAGGGGACAGAGTGTGAGTGTGTGTTAACATGGTTGAGCTGGGATGGTGTTTTCTTTTGCGGGTGGTTTTTCCGTTTTGGGATTTGGAAGCATAATCCACAAAGGTTTATCCAGGAAATATGAGTGCTGGAGCAGCTGAGACAGTCACAGACTGGTCTTCTGAGGCCACACAAGGATAAACACACTCAATCGCAGACATACACACACACACACACACACACACTCAAACAAGAGATGTTATGATCTGCACTTTGGTCACCTAAGACCAGATCACTAATTTTTCAAAGAATGGAACTTATCACAAAATGCCCACTCCTCTGTCTCTCTCTCCTGCCCACACACCGCACACACACACACATACACTCGTGCACAAGCACATTCACAGAGAACAGGCTTATGAAGTGCTTGCTGAAAGCTCTCAGTGAAAGGCTGAGTAAATCCCTAATATGCTTGCTGAAGCTCAGCCAAAGTAGCACTATATGACGCAGGTCAGCACAATAGCAAATACAGTACAGCTACTCCCCCCTACAATCAGCTCTCTCTGGATGTGATCCAATTACCCTGGCTGCACCTCTGGTTCTCACAAACCACGGGAAAACATCTTTGCTTGTGACTTATATAATGCAAACAATGATCTGCATATCAATGATCAGGTGGGGAAGTGATGGCTCAGCGGTTGGAGCACCAGGCTATTGATGACAGAGTTGTGGGTTTGATACTTGTGCTTGGCACTGCCAACTGCCACTGTTGGGCCCTTGAGCAAGGCCCTTCACCCTCACACAGCGATGGCTGCCCACTCAAGGGCACGTGTGTTCACTGTCACTGTGTGTGTTTGATCACTAGTGTGTACGTATGTGTTCAGTGCATGGACAGAGTAATGGCAGAGGCCAACACTAATGGTGAATATGGTTGCCTTGCCTTGTCATATAGCACAAGATAGTACACTCATCTACTCATTACTGTCCTATTGTCTCTTCACTTTCAATGTCATACACTGACAAAAGTATTGGGACACCTGCGCATTCATTGTAAAGACGCTTAACCTGCTTTTGTTGAAATAACTGTCTCTAGTGTCCCGGAAAGAAGACTTTCTGATAGATTTCTACTAAAACATTGCTGTGAGGAATTGTTTCAGGTGACAAGAGCATCACCCCCCCTCCTTATCCTCAGCTCATCCCAAAAGAATTGGATAAAGCACCATCATTCCGTCTCCAACATCTCCATCATTCCTGAGATCACAGTTCCATTGCTCCCCTGCTCAATGCTGGTGGCTTTGTACCCCTCTAGCCCATGCAGGACTTCTCCACAGGGACTAAACAACTGTGTGTGAGCTTTTGCACATCTGTGTTAGCAATGGGCGCAATTTAAGGTAGCTGAATGCATTAATTAAAAGGGTTTGTCCACAAACATTTGGATATATAGTGTATCAACGTTTGGCTCATCGCTGTAACAACCTTGTATCTTCATTTTTGTTTTTGTTGAATCTATCAGTCATTCTTAACATTGGACCAATAAAAATCTGAAATGACTTGAATTAAAAAACCTTCTAAATTGACTTGTATTAAAAGTAAAGTTGCCAGATGGTAAAGTTTTTGTGTGAGCAATATGTAGCCTGAAACAGCCTAAAGCTTATTCTCGGACCTCAAGCAAAAAACAGTCCTCTTTATCTGTAGTACCAGAATGAATGTTTCACATTGGAAATTCACATCTATAAAACGCAAAATCTATTCTATCCTGGTTCCCTCATGGACGGTTTATTGCATTTTCTCCCAAAGCCAGTTGTGGGGCCTAAACACTCCCTATACTTATTTGAGTCTCCACTAATCTAACACATCTGAACCAGTTCATTAAGTAATTAACTCAATCAGGTGTGAGTTAACTCAACAAAGACTACATTCACATTCTCACAGCCCCATTGTTTCGTTCAAATCCTTTTTCTGTGGGTAAGCAATCCCAATCTGTCTTTAGCTCAAACCAACACTGTGCTCACATCCGAATCAGTAAACTTCACATGAATGAACCACTTTGTTAGATCTGAGTTTCAGCCTCAGTCTAATCAACAGCCTTTGCGTAGATCATTTGCTCAGCGGTTCTTTATTAGAGCTGGATAAGCACTGAAATATGGTGCATGCTCAGTGGAAAAAGACACGAATGGCCAGGAATCGGATAAATATCTGGTCTAGGAGCACATGAAAGTGAAGAGCTATGGCTCATGTGAGAGCAGGCTGTGAGTTATGAGAATGTGGTAGGACACATGCTTGGTGTTAATGTGAAAGCCATGCTAGTGAAACAGTCATATGCACAGCTATTTAGTATGTAGAGTGGTGTGAAAGCATCAGTGTGAGGATCCAAGGCATGACGGCATCGCAGCAGGCAGCAGGTGTGGTGCAGAGCTGAGTCAGGCAGTACCAGGACAGAACAGTCGGAGAAGCATGGAACAGAGACAGAAAGAAACCCAGAAAGAAAGGGGTAGGTGGATTATGACCAATATTGGCGAGTTAACACAGCTGGAGAGCCTGGATATCCACCACAGCTAGCAGCATTATTGACATTCTGTTAGATATATCACCTTTAACCTTCATCAGAGCCCTCAGAATTAGATATTATAAGCTTAGAAAGTACCAAGCACTAACAGCATTAAAATGGTGGGGTGGAGGGGCAGTGTTGTCTCAGGAAATATTCATGTCTGTGCTTCCGTCTGGCTCTCCCTTTTTAGCTAGGCTATTCGAGTGGCCTCACCTGCAGGTCTTACTGTTTGCATTTTGTTTAACCTTAAGCACTGTCTCGAGTCGCCTCAGATAGAGTATTGTAGGAGTAGGTCCATGCTGACCGTCCTCCAGACCAACTCCTAGAGTCGTCATAGAGCCACATGCCATTTACCCTCCAGCTGAGCCAGAAAACCTCACGAGCATGCTCCACTTATCCCTAGATGAGAGTGATCCCTCTATGGACTCTTACAACTAACATTAACTCATTGAATTAACTATAATTTTATCCCCTGATAAGACATTAACATTAATCACTAATTTCAGTGGTTTCTGAGCACTTCTGTTTAATATTAAGCTTTTGATGCATTTTTCTATGTATCCATTAGTCTGTTTCTTTATGTATGTTTCATTACTGTATTAGTTTGTCGCATTAGTTCTTTCTTCATGTTTTTGTTGCATTATGCATTCCGGTGTCAACCAAAGAAGGACGGGTTCCCTTGGTTCCTCTCATGAGGTCATCCTTTTGCTCTGAGGGAGTTTTCCTTGCCACTGTTGCCATTGGCTTGCTCACTAGGGGCTCGTCCCCCGGTCTCTGTAAAGCTGCTGTCACAACGCCTGTTGTTAAAAACGCTATATAAATAAACTTGACTTGATGTGACCTGAATCCCAGCACTACCGAAGCACGCCATGGTTAGGGAGCATCATGTGATAGGGTGAGATCTAACTCAAAGGTGATAATTAGCAGTGAACAAATTGAGGGGCTGGAGGACACAGAGTAAAAATCCAGCAAAAGATAATTTGACTACAGTGAGGTACCTAAAAACACTGCATTAAAAGCTCTCATTATTGATGGCTCTGACTTGATTCAGTGTTGACAGAGTTAAAAGCACAAAAATGTGCATAGTGTAGAGTGCCCAGATCAAGTATCAGGAATCACTGTTGTAAATGAGTTGCTGCACCTCTTCTTAATCCTTTTACACTCTATAGCTCATTGAAACAAGAAGAGAACCTTTGAGGATTCTAAACGCCACCATTTAATACCACATTTGTGTTTGTAAGTAGATGAAGAGACTTTATTACATTTCTTTGCAGAAAAATAACACGTCACAACAAATACAAATGTACATATAATTCATTGCACAAATTTATCAATGAATTATTTGTGAATTAGTTTGTAAATTATTGTGTAAAAATAACTGATAACTGATGGCTGTAGACTTCAAAAAGTTCAGGCCTACAGGGTGAACACAGACAGCTAAAAGCAGGGTAAATGCAGCACGGATTATGTAGGGCTGATGATTACACGGGACGCCACTAAGGACTTTGTGAAGAGGAAGGCACTGCGATTGTACCTACAATTAATGAATAGGTCCACGCTGCAATTTTGTGAGTTGTAATTATTATAGGCCTATAATTGACCATTTGCAGGCAAAATGTGCAATTATGATCAATTATTGACCACAGAATGTGCTTATGTTGTAGGTGGCCAATGACTCAAGTAGTTCTGCCACTTGCATAGATACACAGACACACAGACTTACATAAACACACTTTCAGCACTGTTTACACAACCAGAGCAGGATTCTCTTTATTTTCTTTGAGAGTGTTTAATACACATTGGGAAAACAGTGAAAACCATGACAAAGATTGGCTCTTATAAATAACATCTTAAACAGTACAGTGGGATGGAATGTCTCATAGTCCGTTCAGGTTCACCTTTTCACGTGTAGTACAAAATAGGCTAATTAATAAATAAAGTTTTCTTTGTAGCATCTAATGTCATCTTTAATGAACATAGCTACGGAATGAAGAGGAAGAAAAAACATCCGAAAGTCAAGTGTCCAAGCGATGACATCAGTCCCCTCGAAGGTACATCAAAAATATTGTCCATGCATCTTCCTAAAATTCTTCATACAAGCGTCTCTCATTCCCTTCATGACCTCAGTTAGAGTCCCTTATGTATTTATCTCTCTTGGTCTTGTTAGAGTTGTAAAGCACCTTAATATCTATATGTTGTTTATTAAACATTAACATGGCTTACCTATTCACTTTTGTGCTACCAAGGTCAAAAAGAAGAAAACATCTTTGACTGTTGCAACAAACGCACGATGCATTCAAGCACATATGCTTGTGAGAACTATTTGAGAACAATGCGACTGTCTGTTTTGTTAAAGTCTTTTCCTCTTACAGAATTCACAAACCTACTCAGCTCTCGTCTCTTTCGGAGAGAGGTGGAGAACGAATGAAAACACAGCAAGTGTTTGGAGACAGCCCAAACGTGGGGCTATCTCCATCCCTCCATCACACAGAGAGTGGGAAACGACTGGAGGAGCAAGAGACCACACTCTTTCAGTGAGATACATCTCAAAACTAACAAGAGTGTGAGAAGTCCAGTCCTGTCAGCTCCTGAGGGCCACTTAGGGGTTTGAGGACTGACCTTGGACACTCGCCCCTGCGGCCCCTCTTCCTTGTGTGGCGGAGCGATCCGAACATGGCATTCAACCCTGCTTCCATCATCAGGGCATCCATAGTAAGCCTGGCATGGCGGTTAGCGCAACAACATACGCCAGTGCGTGCTTAATCATTGCTGTGCTCCTCGAGCTGGGACAGAATGCTGATGAGGTTCTGAAGGCCGAAGATGTAGCCGCTGTCTCCACCTTCGTGAACCACAGCGTCTTCTCCGTAATCACGGCAGGTAGTATGAGCAAAATCGATCATTCTCACATCCACCAAAGGTGAGCCTGACCCCGAACTGTCTCGACCCTGCGAACGCCCGCCGTATGCTCCTTCTTCCTCGTCATCTTCATCCTCGTCGTCCTCCTCATCCTCCTCCTCTCCTCCGCGGGAGGGGCGGGGCCGAGCAGGGGCTGGGGGTGGTGCTCCGTCATAGATGATGAGAAGAGAAGACGAGAAGAAGCGATAGCTCTCGCACGCTTCCAGAACTGCTCGCATCTCTTTGAGCCTCTGGAGAACCGGAGAGAGGAGTTCTCTGCGGAGAACCCGTCCATCACTGAAGAACTGGCACAGAGCTTCTTTGAAGCCAGCCAGACTCAACTTCCGTCCGTGGTACTTATTCATGAAAATCAGCTGTCCTGTCACACTGTGATACACCTGCAGGTAGAAAAAGAGACGTTTAAACTTTTTAATCTATTAACCAACAAGTAAAAACTTGGCTCGACCTCACTTAGCTTGGCTTGTGTCGTTACCTGCATCCCACAGAGTCGAACTCCTATTGAGGAGGATGTGCTCTGCTGACATTTGCGGATTTGATTGGCTTTCTTCTCCTCAGTGGCGTCATCACCATGCTGCCGGGTCCCCATCTTCAGGTCCAAAACACAGGGAACCCGATATCGCCATGTGAGATTCTCCAACAGAATGAACTCTGAAAGGAATCATGAGTCAAGGAAACAACACTTCCCAGGGAAACCAAATAGGTGTGAACTCTTTAGTCATGGTTATGATGATAGACTAGCAAATCAGGACCACTCAATAAGAACAGAATTTTTGGTTATAGAGTATTCTGTGTATTTTAGAATTTACAGTTTTTTTTCTATCTGAGTGAGTGTGTGTATTCCATACATCCTCAGCTATAAAGGATACTGTGCTGGTTTCTGTGTTTGGAGTTTTCCTTCATTCTCTGAAGATGCTGCTGGTGGCACTGTAGACTCCATGGGTTGTGTTTAATCTGTGGCACCACGTTCCCTTTTTCCAGGCTGTAGTATAATACCTCTGCTTTATCCTCACGATTACTGTAAAATCAGTAAAAAAAGACAGTGTGTAAGAGTTTGAAGAATTTATGTCCTGAGATACACTTAAAAACAAATAATATCAACTTCAATGCAGGTAACATGAACATCTATTTATTGGCTCCATACAAATACCGGTAACTGTGTGAAGACAGAGCCTGTGTGTGAATAAATGCAACTCACCTTTTGCTCTTCTCTTCTTTGCGACTCTGCCTAGCTCTCTCGTTCTCCATAAGACCAGATGGCTTCTTCTTAGCCCACTTCAGGAACTTGTTTTTGGGTTCTCCATCAGCTAAGGGTTCTTTGTTCTCTATATCAGATGGGTCACTGTGCAGAGGATATGCTATCAAACACAGGTTCCCCTCCTCGTCCTCCTCAAAGCTCACTGAAACCACACCTACAGAAAAGGAGAGAACGAGAAAAAGAAGCTGAGTAAAGCTAACATGAGCAGATTTACAGCAATATTGTTAACTGGAACTGGAAGTCCTAACCTAACCATTCTTACATTCTATACATCCTTCTACAAAAATCACAAACACACAAACGTAAAGTAAAGAGAAGTGCTAGGTGTATATTTGTCCATAAAAAGCACAGTGAAGCAGACAAAGATCGCAAGACCACAGAATTCTTTTTATAAAGCTTAAGCACAATATGAAATCTGTGCTTTAAATATCATACATGACGTACAGAGATTCAGGTGTATAGCTTTAAAGAAACTGATTTTTCTTTTTAGCTGAAATGACTGCTTTACATTCGGAACGCAGAACAGTTTGTACACTGCAAGCCAAAAAAGAACATGACAGAGAAGCGCACAGCCTGTCTTGTGGCCTAGGACTGTCACACACACTCTTATAACATGGCTCTTTTGGATAATTTACAGTGTGCGCCTCATAGCAGCCATAAATGGATATAGCCTCCCCCTCCCTGAGCCTTATGTGAAGGAGTGGAAGAACAAAAAGGTCTTTCAAATACCTTACCAACAGGTTGGTAAAAAACAACATGCCGATGACATGAAACGAAAATGAACAACAGACTACACATGCATGTGTATGCGCCCGGCACATGAGTGAAAAAAATGTGGTCAGACAGTAGGACCCTGGGGCTCCTGCTCTCTGCAGTCTGAGCAGTGATGTCACAAGCTGTGATGTCACTGCTTTGCACCAGCGAGCACACTCATGTATACTCAGCTGCTGAGTCAGAAAAAAGTATGAGTGTGTGGGAGTATTTATGAGTATCGGTTTTGACAGTATCCTTAGTATTTTATTGTGTAAAACCCTTGAGGTGGTCATTTGACTGGGTGTGTAATAGAGAGACGGAAAGAGCCAGCCTGTGTACCACATTCTTTCCTCTTGGTCAAGTTCGTTCCGGCTGGCATCTTTTTTTAGGCCCACCATACACTGCCACAGAGTCAAAGATACTGCCGACACACATTGCGACTGAGTCAAAGACACCGCCGACACCTTCTGTTCGTCACACGCACACTGGGAATGACGCCAGTACGTGTGCGTGAGATGGGATATATAAAGGATAGAGAGTGCTGGACACAATATTCCATTGGAAACGAGTAACATAAATGTGTCAGAGTGGCCTGTCATATCAATCCATAATTCACAGATTCTGTAACCCAAACCTCTTTTGGCTAAGCACTTTTCTGTATTAGTGTTTGTATATGTAAATGTGTATTTGATTGAAACGGAGCAGGCCCAGTAACTAATGGAGCCTTTCTACTATGTTGGCTATTCTTCAAGACTATTCCTTTATATATATATATATATATATATATATATATATATATATATATATATATATATATATATATATATATATATATATGTATGTATGAGAGGCCACATCAAGACAAGGAGTGCAGTACATTAACATACAGACATCCTGAATGGTGCTATTGGTAACAGTGTGTATGCAGGGGGTGAGGTGTGTGTCCTTACCTTTGTACTGAGGTGTGAATCTGCGGATCTCTGGTGGAAGGCTTTTGTAGAACTGGTGTTCGCGGGGGATTAACGGCTTGCAAATGGTCTGTTCCCCGAAACGCAACACACATGAATGGCCTCCAACCTGATGGACAAACGGTTCCAGCATCACTCCTCCCTTCATCGCCCCTTTCCCTGGGTACCTACACCCCTCCATCAGCGCTTCTAAAGCGGGACTCATCCTCCACGCACATCCGTCTCATCAGATATTGCTTTCTCTTCTACTCTTCCACTCGGCTCGCTCCTTGTTTTCCAGGGGGTTGCTGCTGCCTTTTTGCTGCTTATGCACAAAGGACCGAAGCTATCAAGAAAATCAAAAGAGAATATTCCTTTTAAACTCCTCTCTGGCTTAAAGGAGTGAAGAAATGATAGTCCAGCCGGCAGTGGTAATCTTTTGTTGTTCAGGGGCAGAGAAATTCTACAGACACAGCACAGCAAGCCTGTCTGTGTCTGAGTCCCTGTCTCTGCTCTGACTGAGCAGGCTGTTCTAGGTAGGGAAGAAAAATATCATAACAAGCCCCACAGCTCCGCCCTCTTCTCACGGCTCAGCCAATCGGTGCACACCAGCTGTTGTCGGGTGGGAAACGAGAGTGAAAGGGGAACAGAACAAACAAAGGGCAAGAAGGGGAGGAGGGAGGAGAATAACAAAGAAAAGGAAGGAAAGAGAAACTGTGGAGCTGCTCTCAGCTGTTTTCTGTCCATGACTGAATTCCTTATTAACCAGGAGAGAGACAGCGAGAGTGAGAGAGAGCACGAGAGAGAGAGTGTGTGAGGGAGAGGTGGGGGAATAAAGAAAAACAGCTATTAAAGCCAACTACTTTGCCAGTAAGGATGTGTTACTGGAACTCTAGTCAGAATACTACAGGTCGTTTTACAGGAACACAGGATGCTATAAACTACATGTTCATTTCCTCTCTCACTCTCACTCACTCACACATTTAAATACACCCCAAAACACAAATGCACAGACTGACAATGATGCATCAATGGATGTCCAGTTTTGTCGTTTTTGGGCTGATCTGACAAAATAAATGACAAAATTAATGCCCCTTCGAGCTGCCATTTCATTGGTTGTCCTTCCTTTGAGCACTTTTAGTAGATAGTGTCCACTGCATACTGGGAATACCCCTGAAGGCCTGGTATTTTGGAGATGCTCTGACCCCAGTCATCTAGCCCATACATTTCAGATCAAAATATGGATAAATCTTATTTTGGTGTCCATCAAAGCTGTCGTTTTATGTCTTTAAATGGCATGACAGGTTGTCTATATTTACCTTTTTTTCCCTTTTCCCCCTTTTCTCTCAATTTGATACTCACCTGTTTGTAAAAAATTCTAGACTTAACACGTCTTCTCCAATACACACAAAGCCAGCCATCACTTCTTTTCAAACTGCCGCCAATACAGCATTGCTAGGTAGGCGGACTCTCTCAGGCTCCGGTCATTAATGGCTAAACGGCATGGCTCGGTTTGACTTAAACACGTGACCCCCGGGCCATAGTGGCAGCGCACTGTGTCCATATTTAGAGTTTTCAATTTCAAGCAAAAATGTTAACCTAAGTATGTCCTCAAAAGCTATATTTAAAATGTGTCAAAAACTGACCAAAATCTAGACCGAAATTTCTTTAAAACGTCCTTGTGCACACTGGTATTTGTGAGGGTAATGATATTTAACTGTTCACTTTAATAGCTGACATACAGTGTATTCAGTCTCCTTGATAGTTGCCAAAATGTAATGGGCCAGAAATGGGCCAGTGTGTCTAATATTGCGCATGTAAGTCGGGGTGAGGGTCAGTGGGCAACTGCTGTGTGACTTCTCTGTCATGTAAGTCACAGAGCAGTGCTTGAATATTGAATATTAGGTCAGTGTTTATGTTGGAATATTAGAGACAGAGCATCTGTGTGTCTGTATGTGTGTGTGTGTGTGTGTTATGTCATGCTGGCGCACACTGGCAGGTTAGCACACATTATGCGTTCAGACAATGCGCCCTGGCATCCACTGACGAGACCAGGTTACGCAACCAGGCGCAGGTCAACAAGGTCAAATATTTCTCTAAGACTTGGTTCTTCTCATTGAGAAATAACGAATCACATTTTGTGTAAGATCAGAGAAAAAGAACACTGCAGTATTAGTACAGCTAAAAATAATTAAGAAATATTACTGATTTTTTACAATAAAAACATCCGCTTGAAAGTCAGCTAGAACAGATGCCACTGGGGCCGCTGCTGAACATCTGGCTAAAAAACTAAATAGTGGAGTATTTCTTTAAGTCATGTGTTAAATATATTTTTAAGTTCTCAGTAGTGCTTATGAAAAATACATGAAATGCAAATCGATGACTGGTAAATGCTAGGTACCCTGTAACCCTGATACAAATCATCCTGAATCTCATAAACCTTCACCTTGTTCTTCTCCACAGGATCAGTCTGTGTTTTCCCCAACAGCAAACATTTGTGCATAAGGACACATAATCAATGCCAATTTTAAAACCAATGGTCTTTGGCTATTGTTGCTGTTGGCCTGCGGCATACTTTTTTTTTAAAAGTATACTGCCTACATGAGATTAAAAACTGGATGGAGAAACAAAAGCAACTGTGGTGAAGCCAGACTGAACCTACTGACCAAAAAAAACAGTACACGTGAAAAAGAAAGCTTGCAGGATTCAAGATGTTTGATGTACTCAGCTGGTAGAAAGCCAGAGCTAATTCAATTGGTTCAACTGAGACACACACACACACACACACACACACACACCAAACAATTGAGATATTTACATCTCAATGTTTCAACATGACCAATGTTCAATTCCCTCTGAGCTGCCTAAACAGCTCTGACATGTCCAGACGTGAGCTCCACAACGCATCCTATAGTATTTCCCACCAAGATGTTCAAGTTCAAGTCCATGGATCGTAACAATGAGCTTTGCACAGTTTCCTAGTTCAGCAGGCACTAGTTTTGGTAAGTACTGACCACTGCATACCTGGAACACCAAGACCTGCCATTTTGGAGATGCTCTAACTATTAATGGAAAACTTCGATTTAAACTGCCTCGTAGTCCCAGATTATTATTAATGCCTGTCCGGAACACTGGTCCATAATACATTAATTTCCCAACAAAACATTTTACATCTCTGCTTATTTAACAGAAGATGCAAATCAAAATGTACTTGTGATGTTGGACAAAAATACTGATACTGTACTCGCTGTGCTTCACACTTTCAAATGTTACCTGATTGCCTGAACAGCTTAAAAAACAGGCACAGCCATTTAGACCCATTGTGCAATGAATTCAGTGTCACTTAATAGTCGAATGTTCTTCAGTTTAGAAAATAATAGTGCTGTATTGAAGAGTGAAGTGCTTTTATACACGTGTGAGTGATAACCAGATCTTCTGCCAACTATTTATGACCTCACTAAAGGCAATGGGGAAGACATTTTCAAAGTAAAACACCTGAACACAGTTACACACACATAAGAGATCCAGTAACACCGGAGAACCCAACACAAACAGGGAGCAGAACACGCTTTTCATGTTTCCGGCCTACTCTGAGAGTGGCTAGGCTATAGCAGCATGTTGGGGGGTGTTCTTGTATGCTGGAGTAGACTACACAGCAACTACAGCAGCTGGCTAAACGTCCAATACCCAATAACATAATACACTGGACACTGTTGTGGACACCCCTTTTTATGAATGCATCCTGCTGTTGCCAATAGAATAGGACAATCTGGAGCAGATGAGCATGAACCTATTGATCCCATGCCAAATACCAGGTATAGCAGAGTATAAAGCCTCACAGCACTGAGCGGTTGAGTAGTGGAACAGTGTTCTCTGGAATGATTGTGCTCCATTTTGGGGTTTTGATCATCCAACATTTCAACCTCACCAATACTCTTGTCGCTGAATGCAATAAAATCTTCAACTTCTAACTCCAACAAAAGCAGGATATAGTCTTTTTAACACCCTTGATTAGGGAAGAACAAAGAATGAGCAGGTGTCCCAATACTTTTCTCCATATTGCGTACCAATGTTAGAAAACTTACAAGCACTAAATGTTCCACCACCTGACAATCACTGCTGTTACTCTTAGTAAGCTAGGTCATTTTGTTTGATAATTTTAATGTTACAGTAATAACCACATTAGCATGATGAATAACGTAATTTGCAGGAATAGACAGGCTATTGGAGGACTGGGATAGTTCCCAGGGGGCTTCTATGGGTGTGAGACACTGAGAGAGCAAGAAACTGTATCCTCAGTGCGTGACCATCGGCCAATCATGCAAATGCTGACTACGGAGCCACAAAATATCTGACAAAATATCATGTTTCAGGTCAATTTCACTAATAATATTGGGCTTGGGCTGGGGTTCGTTTATACACTCTCTCTCATGTCCTCTCCTCTACCCCCTCCTCTGTTCCCTCTTTCACTCTCTGTCTTGTTTGCATGCTTCTGCCTAGTCACTCTACCGTTGGCGTGGACGTCCACTTTTCCTGTCTGCGATTCTCGCATGGGTTCTCTATATCTCTTGCAGTGTTACTGTGTTCAAAATAACAGGTTTGGGCCAGGATCAAGTTTCACATATTTGAGCACCAGTCAGGCACAGACGGGTCGGGTCTCAAACTTGCGAGTGTGGGTCAAGTTCGGGCTTCACTTTCATGTCTGTGCAGCCCCCTTTTTAGCACCTTTGGGACATCTGTTTAGTTAGCTATATATCTAGTTCATTCAGTCTACTGGCTAAAGATGGTTAGCTTAATATTAATGTACTATCACACACTAAAGCTGGCTAATTAACTAGCTAACTAGCAATCATTCCCTGTTCTAAGTATGAAATGAATTAAAGCGAGATTATGTAGCAGTTCTACCTTAAAAAGCTTCTAAATCACGTTGACGCTCCACTCAACAAGTAGAACTGTGTCTCTGTCATTGTCAGTCTGGGCCGGAAGGCTGCTACTGTACTATGTAACTTTGGTGAAGCTGAATAAACCCTCTCACAAGAACTGCACAACATTGCATAAAGCAACTCATATTCGTGCAAAATGAAGTAGAACCACAGTGCAGTCCAGTTTAGTACTCTATCCAGCCCAGGTGATTAGCGTCAAAAATCTGTTTTCCGTTTTCTTGCAAGTCAAAAGAGGCAAAACACTCCGGTCACACTGTAAACAAAGGTACGTGCACTATGTGATCCTACTGCATTGGATGTCACAGAATTACTTCCGGATTCAAAGAATGACATAATATTGTGTTGTCACTTGAATTCTCAGAAACAATTGTCGGACAGGTTACTTTAAAAACAACAGTACTTAAACGTGTTCAGTGTCCGCTGCAGGCTACCAGTAAGCTATGAACTATGAAATGCACAACAAATGCAGGCAAAACACAAAACATGCCCTGGTGGCCAGCTGCAGTTGGCTAACAGTAACTGTGAGTACATACTAGGGCTATATCATGACCTATTTTGTGCTACTTCATCTCACACATGTACATATTCTGGTTCCACAAGTATTAAAGAGTGTTAGTATAAATTCTGGTCATGTCCATATATAAACAATATATAAGTCGATAATGGAATTATCATGACAGGCCTCACCATGGGTAAAAAGGGGAGACCCTTCCGTGATTACAAATGGTACTGCAAGCAAGTATGGCATTTACTATTTCGCCTAGTGAGTTAGCTCACTTAACCTTAAAGTAAAACTGTCGCAGTGTGTTGCAATAGCAATGTATTGTGTTACAAATGCAATTTTGCTCATATGAAAGATTAGTACAGTTCATTAAAAATGAATAACATGAAGCAAGTTTTTTAACCAAAACAAATTGCAAAATGGTGGCTGGTTTAAAAAAAAAAAAATCTGACACTGGTTTAAGGCTCATGTCTTCACTAGTCTCTCATTGACAACACGTGACAATAAATACAATTACCACAAAATTATTCTTTTTTTCCAGAGAAAATTCTGATTAAATCATCTTTGTCACTCTGTATGTAACCTACCACACTTCTGATCTCTGCAACCATTTTTGAGCAATCCTCTTATCTTTTCTGCAGTCTTGCCTCAAATGCATACGCATGTGGAAGATAAAAGTTTTTGTATATATATATATATATATACATACATATGAACAAAAATAAATACTTATCATGTATTGTAAATATTTCTTGGAGCATTGTTATATTATAATTATGCTGTATTGCTTATCCATAACACAGCTCATTATATGTATGTTTAGGTACCATTTACATTACATGTGTACATCTGAATGTGTACATCTGAAATACTCTTGTGAATGGCTTCATCGCTCACACAATACCATGCCAACTGCAGCATATCTGTGATCATGTGAATAAAATGGTTGTTGTGTACGTCTGTTTATTTCTATGACCTTCACATTGCAGGCACGAGTGGGAAAAGCTGTCAAAACACACAGAATCAGTAGTGGAAACACTGAAGACTGATATGATCTCAATAACATTGCACATACGCAAGCACTTTCGTGTGTGCGCACACTCAAAAACACACACACACTCGTCTCATTCTTGTTTATGGTAGATCTTATTCTCACACTTTTGTGCTTGACTAAGATTCACTGGGCCTTGTAACGCTGTGTGTACACTCCTATTTACATTAAACATACAGATCTAAATCATATAGTGGTTTTGAACAATAACAGACTTCTCCCATTTCAGCATAGCAGAGGGGTGGGGTGGGGAGGGGGTTAACCTTAGAGAAAAGGCCCCAGCTCTTTTCAGGAAATCAGCTTCTAGGAACATGTATGAAAACATGCCAGACATGCCTAAATCTGTGTTTCTGCACATCTGTTACAGGAGGAATTCATACACTTCACCTTACTTTGTCTGCTTCACATTAAATCACATAAAAAAAACATCTAAGCATTAAAGTAGTTTAGTTACAGCTCAAATTTAAACTCTTCCATAAACTCTACTAATCTTTAAACATAGAATATATTTTATATATCTATTATAAAATCATAGTAGAGACTGAAAACAACTTTCAATGAGCTTTGTTAGTCATGGGTCCAAACTAGTGCTTCTGCTGTATTTCCCACGTGATCGCTGACAGGCCACTAAAAAATCCCATTAGTCGCCAAAGCATTCTGAGTGCACATTTAGCAAGGGGACGAGTGAGACCTGGAGGAATTTATTATTTTCTGAATCAGTCATCTGTAAAAGCAGAAAACTTGCAAATGTTAGATGACTGAAAATCTGAGGTACACAAGAGTATTTAAGGAATACACAGCCTTATGCAAATGTTTGAACTCCTAAAAGAAAAATTTTGACCATGTATACACCTGGTCACTTCACGCATCTTGAGTATAAGGATTATACCGAAACACAATATCTTCAGCAGATCCTGATGCACAGTTAGTCTTACATGACATAAAAAGTAAAAAGATAAATAAATCAGTCATGTGGTCTGTGCAAATGTTTTGGCAACACTATTGGAACTACATGGGATACTATAGCAACCACTTAGCAACACCATAGCATCAACCTGAAAGACCTTAGCAATCACCTTGCAACACCAGAGCTACTACCTGTGATACCATAGCAACCACTTAGCAACACCATATATAAATACCAGAAAATACTTAGCAACACCATAGCAACCACAAAACCATACTCATTAGGTTCTTCATATTTTAGAAGATGATATGAAGGGTAATTCAAATCACTTGCATGAAGAAAGGAAAAAATGAACAAAAATGAGAAAGTTTCCAAAACTTGAGTAAAAAAATAATGAGAAAGATTCAGCTCCATTCTTGCTTCAGATCTGAAAACATCCTTTCACTGTGAGAAGACGACTTAACACTGTGGGTCTGAAAGGACGTCAGATGATCAAGAAGAGTAGAAAACATTTGCATTTCAGAGTCCAGACCTAATCATCATCAAATGTGTTTGAGATTACCTGAATGGTGAGAAGCAGAAAATACCCCAGGTTTTCAAAATCTATCTGCCTGCAGTCTGCATGCAACTGAACACAGTAAAAGCTGCAATATAAATAACACGAAGGTAAGAAAACCACATGGTATTCTGACGACAATCAATTTAATATCACATTTAAATGTATAAATAAAAAGCAAATCTTGGATTTTGTCTGATAGTAACAAATTGTAACTGTTTCAAAAATCATTTTATCTGTGTGTGTTTATATGTGTTAGTGTGGTGCTGTTCTGCTTTTATACCATGCAGTTAATACACGTTCAAGTGGTGTCTATCATCATGCTATAAATACAACTGGCCCTCAAGTGCCCCCGAACATTGACACACTTTCTCACACTCATGTAAACAATTATATGCAGAACTTTCCTGAAAGTTCCTGTACAACCCTATACCTTAACCCTCTCACATATACACACCCACATAAACTCATGGATGGCATTAGGCATTTATTGATGAATTTCCAAACACACACACCAACACATGGAAAGCTGAATCTTTATAGATGCAGGGCATCTTTAGTTACTGTCTAAGGATCAGTCCATGCAATTCCATATAAAATCTGTACAACCTTTCAATATGGATCAAAGATAGCACTGATAAGCCACAGGTAAATACAAATGCTCTCCCTGGAACACACACCCACACATGGACACACTCTTCCTGCTTCATTTCCTCTGAAGTTGAAAGGTCCTTAAAACAGTATCAGTTACAGTGGCGAGATTCCTCAGACCCCTCCACCCCTCCTGCTGCTCCACTGACGTTCAAACGTACGTGTGCGTGTCATTCTACCTTCAACTTGCCAAACGCTTGTGGAAATCTTCTCACTCTGTATCTTATTTCCTTTTTTGTCTCAAAGTTGAAAGGTATATGACGTGAGTCCCGTCCCAGAATGATTTTAGTGACCATGAGTGACAGAAAAAACAATGTGCTGTTTATCTAGACACAGATTAAGCCTAGCCAGGCTAAAGACTCATGTATGCTCCCTTTACGCACAAAAACGAACATGTCAGTTTCAAATGTTGTAACCGTCTCTGCCCACATATCTCTATGTGTCCTTTACGTTGGCATGGATGTTAAGCAATATATCCACTAGAGGGCAGTTCAGAGTCAAACGTTTCTGACAACAAACATGGCGATGGTGAAGCGGGTTGCAACACAAAAAAGACAAAAGCGGTGTAAACGGATTTAAACGGTGTTAAAAAAAAATTGGTCCATATGGGAGTGCTCTTGTCTCACTTGGTATGGCAGCCTAAATGAGCCTCAAGACTAGAAGACTCAATTTCATCTTAAGATCCAATTTTCTTTTTTTTCTCATTGGCTTGATTGGCTTAAATTTTTTACAATGAAGTACTAGATTTTGCATCTAAATCTGCCAAGGTGTGCAGAGCTGGGTAGTTTTCAGTCTCATGTGCTTAAATGAATACATCAGTATTTTTAACCTAATCTGCAACACCTGTAGGATATGGCTGATTACCATTTGCAATCATTTCCCAATACTAAATAAAGAAGTTGTTGACCTAAAACACCCATAACAGACGTGACCAGTATCATTTTAAAGATAGGAGAACTGGTCATCACCTTCAAGGTCGTGGCTTTCTATTCATGTTTTGGCAATGAGTGCTAAATACTCGGGCAGTTAGTATCTAGCTACACTCTTAAAAATAAAGCACTATTTCAAGCAAGAGTGTTGCTAGATATTGCTGAGTGCTAGATATTTTCACTTGTAATGGCAGAACTGCCAGAGTGTACCTGCTATATTGGATCCCACCAACTGTGTTGCTTTAGTTATGACCTACTGAGTATGTGTACATGAATACAGGCTATATAATGCCAGAGTTGGGGAAAAACACAACTCCTTACAAGATCAGCCCACCAGGAAAATTCCCAAACTTTCCAATGGCCAGTCCGAGCCTGTATCAATCCATAATATCATGTTTCATTTCCTAGTCTCACCGCTCCCTTCGACTATCAGCTACCTCAAAGTCCCTCAATGATTTCATGTTTCTTTTGGAGCCTTCTGACGGATTTGTAATTTTTGTACGGATTTGAGTATTTTTAAATGAGTATTTTTAAATGATACCACTTACTTACTTTAATTTCCAGATCAGTCTTTCAAATGTATTTCCTAAGTCACTTTCTGTATTTACTTTCACTCAGTTCTGCTGGTTCTGTGATATGGCAACAAAGGATCATAAAATGAAAAGAATAGAGCCTGGATTCTATAACCTGAATCAAAAGAACACCAGCCATGAGTGTTTTTAGCTCCAGTCCCTGATGTTCACTCTGGTAAAATGTAATACATGGTAAAAGAACAGTGAAATGATCACAGTCATGTAAATTAATGTCAATCAGTCCCGTCAAACAATCCAGAACCCCCCCCCCGGTATAGTAATTTACATGAAAGGAACTGAAATATTGTAAATATTATACAGAATAACTGACTTCTAGAGGAGACAAACATCAGAAACCACATCTGAACAACTATACAATGTAGTTTGTGCAGAAGATGTAGCAAAAAAAGGACTGGGAGCGAAACAAAACACCCTGTCCTTCTGTGACAAACCGGCTGGAATGCAGTGTGTTTTTACCAGATGTTAGGTTTTCTTGGAAAACCCTGAACGTGAGCCTTGAGTTATCTTGTAGGTGTCAGTACATGCGAGTGTGTGTTTGCGTGTGTTGCGCAGTAGATAAGCTAGGCTGGGTCGCTGTCTTTGTATTTTCACTTATGACAAACACAGACTGTGAAGTACAGGAAAGCATTCAAGGCTAGTGTGATTTATTTGAAGCCATTACTGAGAAATTACACCCTGGCCTGCTGTGAGAGTGGGAATCAGACAGAGGCCGATTTAGGGCACCAAATAAGGCTATGCAGTTTGTAGTGCTTCTACAATGCACTTGTCCTTAGACACTCTTCGGGGTAATGGTCCAGAAAAATTAAAGCATTAGAAAAGAAGAAATGTGATACAGATGCACACTCTGGCTAATCACACACATTGGTACACACAGCTGTCTTCTTTTGTTTTTTTTTTTGTCTCTCACTGTCTAATAATTTTCTGCATGAATACACTCCCGGCTTTATGCCTTTTTTCCTCTTTGACCCTGAAACGTAGGCCACAGCTTATTCAAACTTCTCTTCAGAGGGACAAATAAGGACACTTTTGAACAATACATTCCCACTTTCTCCAGCTTTTATTCTTTGTAACACTTTCTAATTCACTCAGCTCAATATAATCACTCCGGCTGTCCCTTTGGAACTGTACTTTAATTGAATCCATATGCCCCGCAGTTATAAAAACACTGAACACGTGCAGAGTTCTGGGCCTCACGTGGACCGTCCTCCAAAGATCTCTGGGATACCAGAAACCAGCAGAAGCACAGACTGTCAGGTTAAGCACTAACATACACAAGCTCATAGCCAGACCACTGAAACCCACACACTCACATAAACAAATCACACTTGGAGAGGAGATAAACTCTACAGTCAAAAACAAAGTCAGAAACCATGTCTGGACAACTAAACGAATAAGTCTGTGTTGAGATGTGGCAAGGAAAGACTTGGGAGTGAAACTTTCAAAGAACAAAGTAGCACTTGTCTACACTCTTCCCTTCTCCGACAGACTGGCTGGAATGCAGTGTTTTTAACAGATGTTACAAGTGTTCTTGGAAAACCCTGAACGTGAGCCCTGGGTTATCTTGTAAGCGCCAATGCATGTATGTGCGTGTGTGTGTGTGTATTTGCATGTGTTATGTAATATTCCTCAGAAAGCATGAATTCACAAGCCAAGTACAGAAGTTCACAGAGTACAGAAGAGTGAAGAATCAAAACATTGACGTTGTAAAATTAACACTTAAAATCTATTAAAACTTAAAATCAGTGTCTTAGCATTTCCATTTGTATTTCCAACACATTTCCTGCAGTTGATTAGAGAGCGTCATTAATAATTTACTCAACATGTTTAAAATGTTTTAAATATTAAAGTAAAAACATTTAAGATCATATCCATACACACTGTTTATTAATTTAAAAAGTCTCATTTTCCAAACGCAAACAAAAGACCCCGTTTAGTGACAGTGTATAAAGTTGGCATGGACCAATCAGTGTTTTGGGGGCAAATATCGATCACCAAACATCTTTCAGCTCGTTAGAAGCATGATACTTTAAACTAGTGATATTTTCTTACACCCCCATTTCTAACTTTACCAAAAGGTTAGTGCTGACTTAGAGACTCTAGGTTATGATTACAGATGTGTGTCAACCTGATTTTTACTTCACTTTTCACTTTCAAATTTTAAATAGACTATCAGCAACATCTGACTGCAAAGACATGTAAAGCTCACTGTCCCAGCATTGTAAAACAAACCACAAATTCCATTGTGAGAGGTTTATTTGCATTTACTCCATAGGTGTGCAGGGGTGGAGGTTGGGAGGTGGGAACAGTGCACAGTGGCTCATTATTATTTAAAAGAACTGGCACTCAAACCGGCTATTCTGAACAGGGCTGTTTATCCAGGGTTGGAAGGGTGTTGTGAGCTTGATCATTGTGGTATCTTGACCAAATCATGGTATAGACATTTTAGAATGGTGCTAACTTGTGGAAAAGGAGTGTAATATGGGGGTATAATATAAAAGTGTTCATTTTTACAAAGTTAGTATTGCTTCTAAACCCCTGGCCTATAATGCAGATTTTTATCTATCCGGTGTTGGAGTTCTGTTAGTGCTCTACTATCAATCCTTTTAAAAACTTGACGAGAGGTAGAGGGGCTTGGGTATCTGTGACAGTCTAAGGTCTTCTCTCCCTCAGCATCATGTCTCACTATAACATTCCCACAGGCCCACTGGCTAGCACTGACCGTTCACCACACTGACACTGCCAGGGGAGAGCTAGACTGGAATGTTGAGTCAGCGTACGCACGCACGCACGCACACACGCACACGCGCACACGCACACGCGCACACGCACACACGCACACACGCACACACGCACACACATACCTTGGCATGAGTCCTCTGAAGGTAAGTAGGGGGGCTGTTATAACCCCCAACCTAAATATAACCACAGCTCACTCTTTAAATCTCTCACTAACTGCTGGACTAGGCAGGGTTACAGTTATGTGTGCAAAAGTGTGAAAGACATGAAACAGTCATCCGCAGTCTTCCACCACTCTGCCAGAGCCTCACAAGAGTACCACTTTATCTCTACTCTATGCCTTTACCTATAATTTGGAGTAGGTGTTGAAGTTCGCTGAAACATCATAAAAGGATTCAGTGTTTAGACAGCTGGGCAGCTTGACTTGGACCAAATAGGTAGTCTGTTGGTCTTCCAAAAATTACAGACCTCTGACAAGTATGTGGGTCATTCAGTAACTGACCACTGCAAAATACAGGCCCAAACAATATATTTTACACCTGCTACCTGTCACACAGACGTCTACATACAACTGATGACTTTGCATATCTAGTTAATAATGGTAATAAACATAATTACAGTCCAGTGTCATGTTAATGCGTGGTATAATTAAAGTGCTTACTGCACAGTAAAGGCTACCATGCTGTGGCTCTGAACTAGTGCTAAATTCTGAGATGGACTTAATTCCTCCCCCCAGACTGCACTAACCTACATTAGTGCTCAGCAGACCTACATTGCACTCATTTGACAAAGAGGGCAATCTGTAGAGCAATAGAGACAGACTGAAATCTGAGGGCAAAGAGGCTAGACAGTATTGTACTGTAGTATTGCCAATAAAACACAGCGACAATCATGTTTGACTAGAGGCTAGACAATACAGTTCAAATCTATTATTGCAAAAAAATCCCACATCCAATGTGCATCAAGAGTTTAGTAAAATTAGAAAGTGTTGTAGAGTTTCAGTCCGGTCAAAAAGTTCTTGGACAGTGAAATTTTTTTGCTCCTGTAAACCACCTGATCGGATTTAGATGTTTAGGGATGTTTAGAAATTACAGCGTTTTCACAAAGTCCCTCCATTTTCAAAGGCTCAAAATCAATTGGACAATTGTCACAAGCGGTTTTTGGGCAGGTATGGCCTGTTTCCTCATTATTCCATGACAAATGAATGGGATAAAAGGTCTGGAGTTGATTCCAAGTGTTTGAATATGCATAGAGCAACTCTCAATTTGCAATCCAAAGAGGTGCAAGTAAAGGAGGCCATTATTAGGTTGAAGAAACAAAACAAACCCATCCGTAATGTAGCAAAAACTTCAGGAGTGGCCAAATCAACATTTTGGTGCATTTTATTAAAAAGAAAGAAAAAAGGCTTAGCAACACAAAAAAACTGTAAGGCCACAAAAGACAACTAAATGACATGATTGCAGAATTATTTTTGATATGTTAAATACCATTTACAACATCTAGTCAAGTCAAGAACACTCTAGAGGATGTCGGCCTAGATGTAAACTAAGTAATAACTAGCAACACTACAGAAGAGAAAGGTCAGATTCAACAGCTAAAAACATTCAAACAATACATATATACACAGTGCAGTAAAGGGGTGGCATAGGAATGTATGGCTGCCTATTAAAACTGGGCTGAGCTTTACTACCTGCTCAGATTCAGTCAAATGCTGCAAAAGGGTAGGATGACATTTCACAGTCCAGATGGATTATGACCCAAGCAAAAGCAACACAAAAGCTTAAGGCAAAATAACTGAACATATTTCATTATTAGAGTCAGTCACCTAACCTTAACCCATGCTTTTCACTTGAAGACAAAAAATCAAGCAAGTAGCAATTGAGTAAAGGCCTGGCAAAGCATCTAAAGAAGGCTTCCTAACTACAGGTAGTCACTGACTGCAGAACGTGTAATTTATAATATAATAATCCTTATATTTGTAATCATGTTAGTTGGTCCAATTTCTTTTGAGCATGTGAAAGTGGCATTGTACACTTTTCTGACCTCAGCACTGACACTGACCAGATATTGTTTAGTAGTGGACTACTGTCTGGAAGGTCATGACACTGACGTGAAAGTGGAATGGCAGTCTGTGGAGCTGATACGAGTGTTGATACGAGGGTTTTTACACACATCAGGGTCGAGAGTGGTACATCTCCTAAAAACATTAAACGATAATTGATTAGAGCTAATGGATGACTGACCCAAGCTTGGCATCAGGCATGGTGCCAGTAGGTTCATGTTTATCTGCTCTAGAGAGTGCTATTCTGTTGGCAGTACTTCTCTACAGGGGCTGGACAAGCAGTGTGTGTGCATTTGCACCTCTGCGTCAGCAATGGGTGCAACTTAAAGTAGCTGTCAAACGTATTCATTAGAAGAAGTGTCCACAAACATTTGGACATATGGTGTAGGTGTTAAAACAATGTCATTAGAGCTGTGTGATTTGGACACTAGAATAAAAAAAAAAAATACATTAAAACACTTTGGCTACCTGTTTGGCCTGCATTGTTTTGACCGTCATTATTTACAGCCATTGATGCTGCAGTCTTGTCTGGAACCTTCCAACTCCTTCCTGGTCTCACCATGACCTAAATGGCATGTACTTTCTATGTGAAGTGTATGTAAAGAGCTTCAGTATTTGTAGCCTTTGTAAAGCATTGCTAGCACAACCTAGTAAAGTGTTTTATTAATGAAGACTACTGAGTGTACTAGAAAGTTCCGGCTCTCATCCTGCCCATCCTCTGTCCCGCCCAGTTGTGCCAGTTCTCAATTCAAAAACATTTAAGTCTATCGGTGCAGTACGGCTGTGTCACACTGTCTATTGTTGTTATTTCAATAATGGATGACCCTGTTGGCTTGTGTCTGGAGCTTATGGATTATTTTCCTGATTACCTGAATATCCCTAAATTCCCTAAAACAAAGTTCACTCTCATACTCCACTGTTTCTGCTTATGGTGTCTTAGTTAGATTTCATTAAAACTTTCATCAATCAAAGCATTCATAGACAACACATCTAATGCTCAGAGCACTCAATAACCTCTTGCAATCTGCTGGAGGATTCATCTGCATATTGCAGCCTTCTGTGAAATCAGTATTAGAAGTCAATACATGGATTACCATTAACAAACAAAGCCCTAATTACACCAACATCCCCTTCTCTGCTGACATACATGACTGCACAGTCCTATAAGGTAAACAAGTGTCTTGTTCTAAGTGGGCCTACAGGATTTGCTGGTTAGTGAAAAAGCCCCAGAGAAAAATACACTCTCTTCGCCTTAGAAGGCTAGGATGAAAGCAGCAGATATGTGTGTGTGTGTGTGTGTGTGTGTAGAAAAAGCAAGTAAGTGAAAATGTGTGTTAGCTCTTTGGGGGTATTGCAGTTTTCTGATGGCCGCTGCATGTGAGCAGAGCAGCACGTGTCCCTGCAGAGACCACACACACACACCAACACACACACACTACATCCAATATAAAGAGTGAACCCCCCCCCCCCCCCCCCAGTGTACCTATTTAATCCATGCTCACTCTCACTTTCCACTATCTGCTTGCAGCTCTATCCATCCACATTTCTGTACTGATATCTGAAGAGCATCTTTATCTCAGACACTCCAAAGGTTTTCTTACATTCATTACATTCTTGCAACACTCCAGACTGCTGGGGTTTAGAGCAATGAATGTTTCTCTTTTCTAACATGAGATCTGCACTGCTCTCACTCTCCAAAAGTATTCTACGTACTAATTAAGTTATTCTGCATTGAGTGAAGTCGACATTGATTAGAGGTGGACTCTAATCAATGAAATCTTGCCCATGTTGATTATTCTTATAATTATTTGTTTTAAAATATAGACATTATTTTATTATTTTATTAAATCTGTTCATGTAAATCTGTTAATGTGTGTGTTCATGTATTTTTCACCTTAAAACATATTACCACGTGTGTAGTCACTACACCACCCCGTCCAGTCTGTGACATGGAAGCAACATGGAGGAAAACACAAACACGAGCCAACTGAGCAACTTGAGCAGCTTATATAACTGAACAATAATCGAAATCGAGGTATAATAAATGTTAAATTGATCAAAATTCTGATTTGAGGTTATATCGCCCAGCACTATCCAAAACCAAGATTTCATTTTTGGCATCTGCCGATACACAAACCTAACCCAATTTGTATTTTTGTAGATAATATACAACAGTGTACATTAAGTATATTAAAGTATTTGAGTAATTAATGTTAGGTCTAAAATACATGACAATATTGCAAAAAAGAAAAAAAGAAGCTATTTTAAAAAATGTGTGCCCCGTGTGAATTTTAAGGGGCCACTGAGGTGGGGGCACTGTGGGAACTTTTTTTTTCCATTTTTGTTTTCCTTTTTTCCCCCCAATTTGGCACTGCCAACCCACTCCAGACTTAACACATCTCCTCCGACACACACAAAATGGCCAGCCACCACCTCTTTTCAAACTGCCGCCGATGCAGCATTGCCGGGCACACTCAGAGGAAAGTGCTGGATCACCAGCTCCACCACACCAGCTAACAGACCTCGTGTGAGTGCCATCTAACCAACCAGAGAAAGCACTGCCAATTATGTTTTCTCAGACTCTGGCCACTGATGGCAAAGTGGCATGGCTCTTTATTCGACTTTGCAAACCCCGGACCATAGTGGTAGTGTATTAGACTGCTGACCCACTCAGAGTCCTCATGATTTAACATTTCTTAAATGACTAATAGGACCATCTGTGAATAGCTACTAACCAGCCTGGTAATAATGTGCACCCCTCACCCTGTAACAGATGTGTAAATAGAGCATAAGTGGGTTAAATGATGTAAAATTTATCGTCAATAAGATAGAATTTGGGATTTTGCAAATGGAAGAACATATGAGATGCTCAGCTAAAGGACACAGTGGAAAAAATACAAGACATGTATACATGCACCAACGCAACAGATGGTACAAATTGCACAGTTCACACATGTGCCACGCACATTCACAGGTAATATGTCATGCAATAAAAAAGATGACACTTCCCATCATCTCACACATTTTAGTCAGCTAAACAGCATCACCCATGCTCCACACATACACACGCATAACTGCTTACAAACATCCATGATGGGGGAAATACAGGCAAAGCAGCAAGATGTTTTCTGTAAATGCATGGGCTTTTAAAGGACAGGGACTTAACTGTGAGCACATATTTGTTTTGTTCCCAAGGGCATTATGGCAATAAATGCTTCAGCTCACACTAATGTGAATCCTAGTCACTGCAATCTAACTCACAACAGTGGAAAAAAGAAAGGCTGAACCCTTATGAAGGTCCTTTGCTTCTATTTTTGCTCAGCTCAGGTCAGGCTGTAGACTTTATCCTTTATACTACCACAGCACTCAGAGCCAGAGCCCAAATGCCTCCTCTTTCATCACTCAGTGTTTTGTCTAAAGATAGTTGGTGGAATAAAGATAGTTATCCTTGCCTGGCTGATCCACCTAACAATCAGGGAAGAAAATCAATTTGGCAGATGAGTGTGTGGCAATGCATGTGATTAATTTCCTCACACAGTACAGATACACAATTAAATATGACCATTATCTGCTGAACCTTTGCCAACTTTACATTTTAAACCCTAATCACAGAATTACTGCTCAATGTAGCTGATGTATTGTATTCATGACCATTTTAAATGGTCATGTGTAAACAAGGCAAAATTAGCCAGATTAGCAATATATACCAACATCTGCACTAACTATGGCTCAACATCAGCAATAGAGAAACTATATTAATCATTTGGAAAACAAAATACATTTGAAGCCACAGGGTTGCTGTGGCAAACAGAAATGGAGATACAAGTTTTTCATTAGATAGCAGCGATATACACGTAACATTTTTGTGGGTGTATATACACTATATGTTCAAATGTTTGTGGACACCCCTTATAATTAATGTATTCAGCTACTTTAACTTATACCCATTGCTGATACACAGCTTGTCTAGTCTTTGTAGAGACGTAATGCCAATAAAATAGAACTATGAAACAAGCAACGTGAACCTATTGGCACCATGCCTAATGTTGGGTGTGGGGGCTAGAGGGGTATAAAGCCCCCCAGCATTAAGCTGTGGAGCTGTGGCTATTCTGGAATGATGGTGCTCCATCCAATACTTTTGAGATGAGCTGGGATGTTGGGGATGAGGTAGGGTGGTGATCATCCAACATACTGACCTCAAATAGAGAAATCTAATAGAAAGCATTCCCTGAACAGTAGTGTCTTTTTTTTTAACACCCTTTATTTCGGAAGAAACAATGAATGAGCAGATGTCCCAATACTTTTGTCTATAAAGTGTATCACAAGGCATTCGTTTTCTTTAACAACAGAGGCTGTTAAAAAAGTCGAAAAGTCTTCCAATGACTGTTCTGTTCTCACACATTCTTTTGAATTCCTCTCACATTGTACCTGTTCTGCAGTAACTAAAAATAGAGCACTGATCAGAGCTAGAAGTGTGGCTGCAGTACGTGTGGGTGAGGGTCTGTACCAGTTAGGGAACTGTACGTGCAAAATGAAGCTACAACCACATAACATGACGTAGATGAACAGGCTGTACACTGATTTCTTTGTTTGTGCTAAAAATACGCAGCCTACACACACATCCATCCCTTAAACCACTTATTATTGTTGTTAATCTGAAGAAAGACTATTCAATAACTACTATAAAATATTACACTAACTTCTATTAACCTAATATAAAAGTTATGAGAGAGAGAAATTAAGGTTTGAGAGGTTAAACCAGAACATTAACGTGTGTGTATGGCTGTCTATGTGGGCTGGGTGTGGATTTCACTGGTGGCACTGATGGTAGTTAGCACATTTGTGAGTATGCGCAATGAGAGGTTAGAGCGAGGGAGTGTGTGTGTGACTGGAGTGACTTTGCACCAAGGGGGCCTGGTGCGTGTGACGTCAGTGTGAATCTTAGAGCTGACGCAGTTTGCGTGTGTGCAATGATGATTCAGACTGCAGGCTTTTTGGGGAGAAGAGCATAAAGTTTGTCCCTGCTCAGTACACAAGGCCCACAAATATGCAGTGCACCAAGACTTTTCAAACCCAAACCCACTGTCTATCCAACAGACAGACTAACGGATAGCCTTACAGACTAAAAGACACATACAGTACATTCATACTGGCCCTGAGCCACTGACACACCCTTGAGCACATACATGAAATACTCTCCGCTTAACACTGTAAGGTTATGTGGGAAGCCTGTGGCTCCAGGGATATAGCTGTGTGTACGTATGTATGTGTGAGTGTGTGTGTGCGTGGCTCATGGTCAGAGTTACATAATGTCGAGGACTGACCCACTAAGACCACGGATTAGGAGACAGACAAAGGACAGCATAGAGGAATAATAACAGAGTCGGGCACAAAAGAGAACAAAGAGACCGACAAGAAGGCTATATGGACTTGTAGACTAGGCTGGGAGGGTGAAGTTAATCTGCCCAAGAGTTCATGAAAAGTGTGTGACAGCAATGCGTGTGTGTATGTGTGCATGTTCACTGGAAAACCCCAGTGTTTAGTTTTGTCCACAGCTGCTGACGCCCTTCCAGACAGGCCAAATCCCCCCTATGGGCCTAAAATATGAGTCAGGGCTAACTGGCACCAAAAGGCACACTGTCCCACACACACACACACACACACAAAGTAACTACTGGCTAAGGTACAGCAGCACATTTTACAGGCTTGAGGATCCGGGTACATTTCCACAGCAAACACACACACACACACACACACACACACACACACACACACACACACACACATACTCGATATTCTACAGAAGACTGCTTTATAAAAGTGGCCTTACATGGTGTACTGTGTGTGCTGCAAATACAATGAGAAAATTGGGAAACTGGAAAACTTCTATGGCAGAATGTGCTTTTTGAAGTTAGAATC
The DNA here is from genome assembly GCF_030463535.1 of Salminus brasiliensis. Classification (NCBI taxonomy): domain Eukaryota; kingdom Metazoa; phylum Chordata; class Actinopteri; order Characiformes; family Bryconidae; genus Salminus; species Salminus brasiliensis. The sequence goes on from NC_132884.1 coordinate 29,226,680, forward strand.
CTGCAGGTTGGATTATAATATTTTTTTGGCAATAGATCTACAATACAACAAATTTACAACACGGTTGGGAAAAGAGGGCAACATGGAATGCTCATTCCCCAGACTTATTTTATATGGCACAGTGCCTCTGGTAACATTTGGAGCCGCATGAGATCCAGAGCCTCTTTGGTTGGACACGGAACTAACTTTTTTTCAACAATTTAGTCACTGTCAATTCCTATCCACTAGCTTGATTTCCCTTTGACACATGCACTAGCATTGGGAGGATGAAGGCTAGCACATGCTTCCTTTGAGACATAAGAAGATAGCTAACCACTCATGCTTTTTTAAACTGATGCACACCCTGGGGAGCTCAACATGCTTGGAGGAGAATGCTAACCGCCAGCTCAGAAAGAGCTCAGGATACAGTAATTGCACCAGGAGGTAGAGGAGGAGGTGGTCCTGGTTCACTCCCAAATGAACTCTAGAGTGGACTGTTTGTACTATGAATGTGATCTGACTTGATCTGACCTGTTGCTCCATGTTAAATTACACAAATCTGCACTAATCCAGATCTCATCTTTCCTGTATTTACTTTCTTGGTCCCTGCCCCTAAGCAAGTTTGACCAATAAGGATAGAACATTCATACGTGGTTTGTTGTGACATATTTTGATGCTCTTGGATTTTTCCCTGTGTGAAAACCAACCTAGTGATCTCTCAGTGATGAAATGAGCACTGCAAACAGGGATGAGTATAGGATGTTCCTGGTTTAAAAGCACATGGCCATTTATGACTACTGCAAACAGGACAGAAGGCTGTTCCATCTGTCCAGAATTCCGTGTGCTATCTGAGGACAACCTGAATGTCCTATTATAGTCTGGAGAATAATAGTTCATGAACACAATCAGCCCAGGGGGAGCTGTGGGACTGTTCCAGCAAATCCTTACTGAGACTGAAACATTTGGCTGGGGAAAGATTTGTTAAAACAAAAGCCTGTTAGGACCTGTAAAACCGCAAAAGCCTGTTAGAGCATTGCAGATTCTTTTTACACAATATTCCGGCTGTTTTCCTCTATCAGATGTGACAATATGACTATCACTTTCACAGTTTCAACAAGGTAAACTGAACCATGATGAAATTGTATGGTCTCCACTGTCTAGGCTGTAAGAGTAATCAGAGGGGTAATGGGCAATGTTACTTTAACTGAATGCCTTTTAGAGATCAATTCATTTGGATTCACTAAGCTTTCCGCAGCAGCAGAATTTTTGTTTTGACCAGGGCTACCCAAATCTTTGAATGTCACTGTAGGCCTAGCAATGAAGTTTTGTGACCTGGGAAACTTGCTACTGTACGAGTGAACACAGTTAATTATTGTGGATGATGGCCAAGAATGACTGGGCCTGTCCCAGCTTCTCCACAGTAGGACAGGTCTATTTTAGATCAGTAAAGGGTGGGAAATGGCGTCAGGTTTCTATGGGTCTGCTTTTCAATTCTCAGTTGTTTTTCAATGGTGGGTTGTTTGGTTAATATTTTATATGGCTATGGTGAAATGATGCTTGGCTTTATCCCTCATAGAAAACAGCTGATAATTAGTTTTCTCAATATACAGTCATGGGAAAATGGCCTGACATGTCCTGATGACAGCAAAAGTTTCCCACTTTTGCTGGATTCCCTCCAGCTGCTGTACATTCGGCCTGGGGTGTTTTAAAACATTCAGACTTTTTCTGGATTTCTGACTACATTCGAATAAGTTTTTGAGCCAATAATATATGTATTACATTTAGTATTTAGCTGCATTTAGTATGCAGTAGGCAGTAACAAGGTCATCTGAACTGACAAAAGATCTATATAACATGTGACTGAAAGCAGCTTGATGCCACAAATAAACTGGAACCGCCCAGTGTGGTGTAATAATCCATAGACATAGACATTGACTGCAATCTCCTGATGAGAGGGCCAATGTTTACAAGGCTGTTGATATCAAACGCTGCAGTATCTTTCTGCTCTTCTGGAGTACAAGAAATGTATCCCATAATATGAAACCTTATTTGACTCTAAACATTCATGTCCGGGAGTCCAAGCTTGCTTTCTCGCTCACTCTCTCAAGTTGCTACTGTTTAGATGACATAAGATATGATATACTGGTTAGGGATATAACTGTGATATCAGTTTTGCGCATCAGACCTGCTACAGCATTTTCTGCATTTTCTCTCCTCATCTCTTTCTGCATCAGCTTTTTTGCTGAGTGGTTTATGGGATAAACTATAATCCCTAAAGGTCAATAGGTTGAACACCCCCAGCCTAAGAAATAGAATTAAATGAGAATATGATCACATATTCTGTCAACAAATTAAATCAAATCAAATCCTGTCAACAATCAGTTATTCTGTAATGTGTCAACACCATAAAAAAGATGCATGCACATGCACAAGCACACATACACACACCTTGCAGACGCTTAGTAACAGCTAAGGCCCTTTCCTTCCTTGTAATGCTTTACAGTATCTTCATAAGCTTATATGAGAGATACAGTAAATGACATAGCAAAAACACATCTGTGTGAATGCGTATTTCTTCCCACAGCAATGATTCATGAGGTTCTTGAGATTTAGTGGCGTGCCAGATTATGGTTATGTAATAACTTTAATATGGGTGTACTCATAATGGACAAGCCACATGTATGATCCCAGGTTTTTGTTCATGCTAAAGGAGCACAATATAAAGTAAACTCACTAATACACATTATGTTAACTCCAATATTCTCCTATTCTATTCTATTGGACTATTTTACACTCTCACTTAATTGCAATTGTGCAATCATTCACAATATCAATGCATTAAGTAGATCATTCAAAAAGCTACTTAGAAATGAAGTAATAACATTTTGCAGAATTTGACAACTGTAAAAATATACCAAAGAGAGTCATAAAAGAACAAAGGGGATTTTCACACCCACAAAAAACACTTCTGGTTCATCATGGCAATGCATCATAAATCTGCAGTCTGTAGTGTTCTACACTTTTAAAAATAATTTCTTCAAAGTTTCTTTAGTAATAGAAATGGTTCTATGTAGAAACACGACAACTCAAAAAAGACTATCTGAATGTTTAAATGGTTCTCTGTCTGATCTGTGATGCTTCTTTACAGACCCCTTAAATATATTCTATACTCTTAAAAATAAAGGTGCTGCAAAACGTAATTTGAATTATGTCAGAGAACAACCAATTTTGGTTTCTGCAAGGCAGAACCATGTTTGGTTTCATAAAGGACCATTTTGTAATAGAAATGTTTGAGTGTGAAGAACCTTTACATCAAAAAATGCTTCTTCACACTCACATTACAGAATGGTTCTTTATGAAACTAAACATGGTTCTGCTATTGCAGGGGTGTCCAATCTTATCCAAAAAGGGCTATGACTAAATCCACTACTACACAGAACCCTATTTGCTTAGAGTGTAGATTCAGCCTATGAGACAAGATACATCCTATCCTGTACTTCGATTTCATTGAAACATTTACCATCTCGATTAACACAGAATTTGATTGATGAACAACTGCTTCAACTCAATGCCCTTGCAGTCAAGGGTCACAGCTTGCCAAAGCAGACACTTGATAATTGAGTTGGCTCAAGAGGGCAGTCTGATGTTTCTTAAGTCACCTAAAATACCCCCTTCCACTCATACATGTTAAACAAACTCATACATGAGTTAAACCTTTCTTAACCCAACCCTAACCCAATGCCAAAATCTAATATTTACTAACTGCAAAGCATCTTATATATCTTCCAATGCAGGTGCATAAACCTGTCAAACATACTTGAAAATACCATCATTTACCTAGATTAGATAACAGAAATGTATAACATGTATTTGCAGAGGGTTACAAATCCAGCACAATTAGTAGAAATGCAGATATTTTAGTGCAGTAATCCAAGGTCACCCAAATATTCTGCTCTTTCAGAGTATAATATGTACTCGTCAAAAATGTATGTAATCTAAAGCGTAAATCTAAAGTTTTAAACAAATACAAGTGAATACTGTTATGATTCTGATATCTTTATGCATCCATACTCTTAACATATAGAACATTTGTTGTAATTTGTCCTCATATTATCAAGACAATAGTGACTGCTATTCTATGCAATACCCTGTTATACTTCAGTGCATGCACAGTGGCCAGCCCCTGCACATCAGTAAAGGTGCATGGGTTAGACTGTGGGAGCCAACCTGATTGTGCAATCATTCACAATATCACTAAAAGAGATATTATACTGATATTTCATATGCAAATAATGCAAAGTGCAGGTATTTTACACCCACTTTCTAAAATTATCAAGTAATAATATATTTTAAATATATATTAATAATAATAATAATAATAAATAAATAAATCTAAATCTAACTAAAATGCCATTTATTAAATATGTATGAAAAATCCAAATGTTTCATTTTAAAAAGTGCTCAATCACACACTTTATTCACTCTCTAAAAATCTGACCACACTTAAAAATGTACTATGACTATTTAAGTGTAGTTGCTGTCGTTCAGGTCAAACACTTTCCTCTGGATCTCAGGCTGGCCAAAGTAAACATATTCATAATCCATATGGCTGCATAATAGAGCACAGTATAGTTTATACAGCTACAATCTTATTACAAACCACTGTTACTGCTCAATCATGTAGCCAGTTCACTTGTGTAGTACAGGATACCTCAGAGAATAGCATTACACCACTGCACCCACTCCTGAAGTAGAACAGATTAACACGTGTAGCTAAATAAGTAAACAGGTTATCTGAGTAAGACTAACACCTCACCTGCATCCTCAGCTCCATGATCGTCTTTGCTTCAGACACTTGAAAAAGGTGCTAGCTAGATCTTCTTTTTCTGTCGGAGTTCCTAAACCCAGAGAGAAAATAAAAATATTATCCTAGCTAGGATTAGACAGTAACCCAAAGTAGCTAGCTGGCTACTAGCTAGCTAACTGTAACTGCAGATAGTTTAGCTAGCTAGCTAGCGCTAGCTACATTCCTAATAATAATAATAATAATAATAATATTAATATCTAGCTAGGTAATATTACTGTTCATATTAATGTGAGCTAGCTATAGCTAGCTAGAAGACGGTTAAAGCAAAGACATAGCTTAATAGCAGATGTAGCTAGCAAGTATAGCTATCATTATCACTTATTTAATTTATGACTTACCTCACTACTCCATTTATTTACCTCACCGACACTGTAGCTAGCTAGCTATAGATAGCTAGCTAACAAACATTAGCTACTAGCCACTTACCAGTAAGTTAGCTATCCTAGCTAGCTAGCTAGTGCTAGCTAGCTACAGCACCAGACACAAGCGAATACTGACGCCAGCATATGTCTAGTAGTTATCTACATAGCTAATAACAAGGCGAATATTGAGCTTACCACTCATTATCAGAGGTTTGTTGGCCGTTATGTGAAAGTATAAAGCTAGCTATTGCTAGATAACATATATCAAACCACTTTCTTGTTTCCGCCCAAATAACAATAAACAGCCGAGCTAGCTAAATAATATCTGTTATGTGGGATCCGCTTACAGAGTATGCAGAGAAACAGCTCTATAGGTCTACAAACTGTAATTATAGAACTAAAGTGTTTCTATACGGTAAGTGGAGCTTATAAAAATGATCAGGGAGTGTAGGAACAAGCAGGTGGTTTTAGTGTATACACCAGTCCTTAACCTGCAGTCCTTATAGCCTGCGTCAGCTCTCCACTGACCAAACCAGAGGTGACCGAGCGAAGTTACCGCGATAAATGACGTCGACTTCTGTAGCTATATTGATTAAGAGTATTATGTTTGTTTTGTGTGTTTTTTTTTTTGTTTGTTTGTTTTTTTAGCAATATACACTGAGTCAGATGACAATACTTATGACGGGTAAAATATAAAAAATACTACGCAGCCCCTAAAGGTAAAAAAAAAAACAATATGACATAACATTGATTGGTTGATTTAATTGATTTAATCTCTGAATTAAACAATCATCATCCTTTTAAACGAGTAAAGTTTTTTCAGAGTTTCCCTCAGAGCAGTTTTGCTATGCTGGGGCAGAGAAAGGCCATGTCTTTTCAGTAAATTGGAGTGTGTGTGTGTGTGTGTGTGTGTAGGGAGTGATTTTAAGTGACTAATTAATGATCTTTGCAGAGGTCAGGGCAGACAGTAAATTACAGTCTTTTTCAATGCCAGATATTACTGTGGCAGCTCCTTTCACGTGTCATTAACCCTGTCTCCTGTCTGTCTGCTTGAATTTACATCACTAGCTCAACTCAGATCATCAGAACTAAAGCCTGAATGTGTCAGTGTGAAGAATTAACACTATGTACCACAAGCCAAAGGCTACTATATACCTGCTTGCAGATTTTACTTGAAGAAAGGGTTCTTTACCAATTTAAAGATTCTTCACACTCCCACATCTGTATTAAACCATATAGATGGTTCTTTATGGGCCCAAAAGTGGTACTTATTCTATGGCGTCGCTCAAAGAGTTTAGTGAAGCTAAACTGTACTTACTATTAAATGTATGTACCTGCAGTCTCAACTTTAGAAGATTGGCGTGTGTGAAAGACAAATATGGATGCTTTCTGCAGACTAAACATCCTTACCAGGGCAGAGAGACAATGTACAATGTACTAGACTTAAGTCATATAATCTTTTTGGGCTATAGGAATAATAAGACACTATGCAGACATTATATATTTTCCTGTTAGAATAGAATCAACAGTACACCCACCCACATAGTCATTAACCAGTGAAACTGAACCTGTTACGACTGCTTTCCTGTGCTTTAACACTCTATATTTATGTCTGTGTGTTATTTACTTTTTTTTAGCACTAGAAGGAAACTAGAACATCACCATAAACAACATAAATGCAGGTAACACATCACCAAGCTTTTGTGAAAAAAAATTACTGTTTGTACATTGTGTCTATATGTGTGAGTGTGTGTTTATATATGGCAGAGTATGATGTGCATGTGTCCTTGTCTGGAACAGCACAGCATCAGCAACTCTTCCAGAAAATCACCAGGTGCACAGCATTGCAGGCCCAAAGCCTATAAAGGGCTGAAACACACGCCTGCTGCCGATATCAGCTCATAAAAACACAGATATGCAGAACAGCTCCAGACTTTAAAGAACACTGAGCAGCACTGTTTTCAAATGCTTTCTATGTGTGTTCGCATTTGTCTTGTGTGAGAAATTTATCAAGGTAGCTGATGGAGGCAGTAATGTGACACACATTAAAACACACACACACACACCTAAACAAACTGCAAAGTCATCAGCGTTGAGACACATGCTGAGAAGCAGTAATTACTGCTCATGCACCTGAAAAAGCATGTGGGCAGTGGCACAATTTCTGCAGGAGACAGGGGGACATGTCCAATCCCATTTTCGACAAAGTAACCCTTTCAGTATTACCTGAAGGCAGCAGGAGAAACTACTGTTCACAACTGTTCAAAACATCACTCTCGATATTCTACACCGTTCTCGGTCATTATGAATGATCTACAGCTCTGTTCATCATTTTAGACACATCTCTTTTTAGACACGTTTCTCTTTTTTTGTGTTCTATGTTTGCCACAAATTATTTGAACACCTGAAAAGTGAAATTTGAAAGTGAGAATATTATAATAGTGTATTCCACCTCCATAAAGGTATAAAAATCATCATAAAAAAGATCATAAAATGATCTTTGAGCGATGCCACCGAAAAACCACGTTTGGTTCCGTAAAATAACGTCTGTAATAGAGATGTGTGAGTGTGACTAATATATGGTCACACTTACTTCTATGTTACACTGCCCTCATTTGAGTAAGAAACTGTTTGTGGCTGAATTTGATAATATGGTATTTATATGCAGTCACACAAAAACCTTTTTTTCAGGTTTTTGCATGACAGTGACAATTTACAGTATTCACCCGTTTCCCCTTTTTATTGCTTTCACAAATATAATATAGCTTTTTAAATAAGAATTTACAGAACAAAAAGTGAAAAGTCAAAATTAAAAGTCAAAGTGAATTTCTACACAGTAATGGCAATTAATTAAAAATATTTAATACAAAATAAGTGACTGCATAAATATCCACCCCCTTTAAAGTGACCAACCTCATTCAATAGAGGTCCAGGCAGTTGGTGCTAGTAGTCTCACAGTTAGTGAAATGGAGATCACCTGAGTGCAGTGAATGTGTTTCAAGTGATTATAGTATATAGACACATGTCTGAAAGGTCCAGTCACTGGTTAGTCAATATTCCTGGCTACAAAAACACCATGAAAACACTCCATGCTACTCTGAGAAAAGTCACTAAACAGCGCCTAGCGTTCAGTTAAATACATTACTATGAAATTAAAGTCACTTAAATTAAATTAAATCCATCACTATGAAATTAGAGCAGGCCCACCTCACAAACTAAGTGACTCTGCAAGAAGGAGACTAGTGAGGGAGTCCACCAAGACACCTATGATTTCTCTGAAGGAGCAGCTTTAGCAACTTTTGCCCTAACTGTTGGCCGGTTATTTACCAGTCAAAGCTTAATGGAAGGGCGGCAAAGAGAGTTAAATCTCCACTACAGTTCACCTGAAACATGTGGGAGACCCAAAGGCCACTTGGAAAAAGGTTCTTTGGACTGGTGAGATTAAAATAGAGCTGTTTTGGGGCCATGAGACTAGACACTATGTTTGATATTACTAACTGACATTACTTGACATTGACATTTTTTTGCTAATTATATTGACCATGATTCCATTCCATAAAATAAATAAAAGAAGGGGGTGAATACTTGTTATAGGCACTGTGTATAAAAAGTCAAAAACATTTTAGGATTGGATTATGCCAACTTCAACTTTTGGAGCCCTCTGAACTCTTCTTGTCAGTCAGTGTACAGCAAACTGGTTTGTATGCAATGTATGCAAACATATTTAACATTAGCAGTTCACAGGCCACATGGACCTACAGCAGTGTGTATTAGAATAGTAGGAACATTCTGTAGAGCCCCTATAAAGTGATGGGGCTAACATTACACTGTGGCAAAACTCCTAATACACAGTGACATAAAAACGGGCACTAACTCTCTCTCTCACACACACACATAAACCCACGTGTCAGATTTAAGGCACACTGAGTTCAGGCTCCTCCAGGAAATCTGAGCACTGAATAAAGTAAGAAGTGTGCAGCATGTATTCTCAGGGATGGAATATGTTCTCAACCCTTTCCAACAGTAATATATATTGAATATTGATGCTGTCTGCACGCTGACAGGTATGTTTCTGTGTGTAAATATTTATGTTCTGTTTTCAAAAGGGACACACATGCAGGTCAGTGGTGTCATGTTTTAATGGTTGTCATACAATATAAAATATAACATATGCATATATATATATTAGAGCTTGGCAATATGAGAATAGTTTATTGTATTGTGAGCAATTTTGTAATTGTGATAAACAATATGCTTTTCTAAGCCTATCGAGAATATTGATAGTGCTTAATAAACACTGATCAACGGCAGGTTTCATTACAGACAGTGTAATTAGACTAGTTTAATTAGATGAAGAGCAGCAGATGTTGAATAAAAATCACTCTATTCGTTACGAGAGAGTATCTGAATGGTAGTTTTTAGGAATCTGTTGCTACTGATGTCTTTAGCCTGTGATTACATGTATTGTGATAAATACTGTGAATCGGGTAAAATGTCGAAAATGTATGCAAGTCATATAGCATAGCATACAAAACGTATATATATATATATATATATAGTTTTTTTTTTATCATATTTTAGCCTTGGTTTAGCCTGGTGGTTGTGCAACCTTATTTTATTAAATAGTTAATATTTAACTCGCTTTCTCTCTCTGCCTGTGTCACACTAGCATAATGTCTCTCTCTGCCTCTCTCTCTCTCTTTCTCTCTCTCTCTCTGTTCCTGTCACTCTCTGTCTCTCTCTTTCTCTCTCTCTCTCTTTCTCTCTCTCTCTCTGTCTCTCTCTGTTCCTGTCACTCTCTGTCTCTCTCTTTCTCTCTCTCTCTCTGTCTCTCTCTGTTCCTATCACTCTCTCTCTTTCTCTCTCTCTCTCTCTCTCTCTCTGTTCCTGTCACTCTCTGTCTCTCTCTTTCTCTCTCTGTCTCTCTCTGTTCCTCTCTGTTCTTATCTCTCTCTCTCTCTCTCTCTCTCTCTCTCTCTCTCTCTCTCTCTCTCTCTGTTCCTGTCACTCTCTGTCTCTTTCTCTCTCTCCCCACTTCTGCCCAGATACTGTGGTATTTACATTTTGTTAATGATTACTCCAGTCCAACCAGCAGTAATCTGTGTGTGGAGCAGGAGAAGGAGAGACCTCTGATCTGTGTGTTAATGACCACACAGAGAGACTTCTAATCTATGTTAGTGAGTCAGTTTACGTTTGGCTCTGCTCCTGCGGCAAGTGCGAGCAGGCCATAATCACATGTGTGATCTGTCCTGGAGTGTTACATAACTGCACCCACCCGACCACTAAAACTCCAAAATCACAACCGTCAACCACTGCTCTACCTCCTCACCTCCTCAGTTGTCTTTACTCTGTGAGCCACATCAGTATGGTACTGACAGTATCAAGTCAAGTCAAGTCAAGTCAAGTCAAGTATATATATATATATATATATATATATAATTTAGTTTTTTTTATCATATTTTAACCTTGATTTAGCCTGGTGGTTGTTTATTTGCAACCTTATTAAATAGTTAATATGTAACTCGCTTTCTCTCTCTGCCTGTGACATTCGCCTCCCGCTACAGGACTGAATGTGAGCAGTTGTTAGCTAGCTAAACTTATTTAAAGTAGATATCGTTTCACCTCGGTGCAGTTGGATGTTTTCCTTTTCCTCTTTTTGAGGAAAAAAAGTTGGCTTATTCATTAACATCATGTTCCACCGAATTAGAGCACGAAGTAGTGAACCTGCTTCAGCATTTAAGGTGGAATGGAAACGTTTAATAAGAAACTATCCTATCTAACTCACTCACTCAGCGTCCTGTGGAAAATATTGTCCATTTCTTTATGTTCCCTCATCCCTAGTTTCTAATGGCTTGTTTATTTCAACTGTAATCGTTGAGAATATGCAGTGGGTGTTTGGCCTAAAAGGGGAGGACAACCGCTGGCGGTTATCCGATCTGCACGACATCTAGCTAGCTATCAGTGAAGCTGTTCATGTTAACAGTTCTTTTGAATTTCTTTCTTTCACATTTCTGCTCGGGATTTCAAAAACAGTAGCTAGTAGTAGTGGTAGTAGTATTTCACAGTTTCTCAACATGTAGTTGGATATAATCAGTTATATTCATAAAAAAGACAGTAGCTCAGAAGGCTACTTAGCTAAGATTTTGCACCTTCGGTTTCCTTCGTTCAACCGAAATTCAAACTGGTTGATCTGAGTCTGATCTGAGCCTCAAATTCTTGTAAATCTGAGTTAAAAAACAATAAAACAGTAAAATAAAACATTAAATCAATAAAACGTTTGTCACCAAACAGACAAGGTGTAGTTGATGAACAAGCTATAGTAGACTAGCCGGTCTGGTCAAGTACCTGTAGTCTGTTATTTGTATAGGCTTGAAATTTACATTTATGGCATTTAGCAGACGCTCTTATCCAGAGCGACTTACAAGGTTACTCGTATTACAGAGGTGGGCCAGTGTAGTGTTAGGAGTCTTGCCCAGGGACTCTTAGTGGTGTAGTGCAGCATAGTCACCCAGACCCACATGGTGTTGTTGTAACGCAGTGGTAGGTGGTGGTGTTATCTGTTGCGCCACACCAAATGACTTTAGTACATTTGATAGATCCGTGTCTGTTGAAAGTTAATGGAGAGCAGTTAAGCTTAGTCTGTGTCTTACTCTCACTGCAAGTTCATCAATTTGCCATATTTGTGTTGCTACTCTAAACAGACATGAACAGACATTTTGGGGGCTTTTGGGAGGCCTGCCCCCTGAAAAAGCTTTTAGCCTCTTCATCTGTGAATCTCTGGTAACACCCCTCCAGGAGTTTCAGAAGGTTTATAACATTCAATATTTCAACATATAACAAGTAAATAACTGACATTTAAAAATGGATTCTTGTTTATCTGGGTTTATCTTCTACGGCAATTCTCAAGTAGCTAAATGATCAATGTTACCATACGCTCATGCACGCAGTCTTAAAATTGCTGGCTTTTAAATGACATGAAGATGTAGCACTTGCAGTAAGAGTAGTAATTGCAGTGCGTGCTTGAGACACTATGGAATGATGGGTTTCTGCATGTACTGCTTATTTGCTGTGACACTCCCTCCATGTTGACCATGTGTATTATTTCCCCACATTCAAGATACAACATTAAAAGCACACACCCTTTAACTACACAACATTAACTACTTGTTAACATGGTCAGAATCCTTGGACAATTTGGGGAAAATGGTGGTCTAGATGATGGTCTACGAATTCAGCCAAAAGTACAATTAGCTTTTTCGGTCCCAAGCAACTTGTTCACAGATATTTGCTTCTTACAGAAAAAAGTTGCCCACTTGAATACCATGTTCACAGGGTGAAAATATAACATACAGTAGTGATTTATGAAATTCTTAACTGTTTCATATGTATTCTTATTTCTTATATTTTCTTTCATGCAGTGTCAAAATAGAAAATGCTGTAAACGTTCTGAAATACATTCGGTTCAGTAAAGTCAACCTGGCCAGAATGTTTAGACAGAGTTTCAGCACTACAAGCCACAATTTAAGGTGGAATAAAAAACTCCAAAACTCGGGCGTCATGTGGATGTGGTGCAGGGCACAGGGAATATGACAGTTTGCACTTTCTGGTCACCACAGCTCTTTATTTTACCGCAGTGAATACTGTCACAGCAGCAGTAAGCTTGTAAGGATTTGCGGCCTTCTCTAATACTTACCCTGAGGATCACTGTCTCTGGTTGCAACATCAGCTGACTTCAGACACTTCATTGTCACTGTATAGACAGTAAGCCACATTGGCACCTGTGCTTCACCTGATGTAAAAGACCCTAATATTACTCACAAAGGGTGTGTTCGGTATATTGTTCGTTTGACGTCTAAATAACATTAGAGAATATTAAAAAAATGAAAGTGCAGCACTCTGAGACTGAAAAGGGCCTTGTTATTTTAAGTAAACAATGTTTCGTCAAGTGAGTGGTTTAGATCTACAAACCTCAGATTAATAAATCTCAATTGTTTTATAATGTCCCGCTCCCTTTCCCCCTAAGGTGAAGTCCAGTTAGTTCCAGGCTCTTCTGGCCTGCTGTTAGGGCCTCTGCTCTTGCCACTACAGTAACAGGACACGGCCATCTGGGGTAAACACTGTCAGCTTGTTCAATGGCGCCTCCTGGCGACCAGAAACGATTGGCCTGCACAATTCTGTAAGCATCAGCTCACAGAATTACGCACATTATCGTATCGTAAGGCAAATTCTAGGCAAGCATTTGTATATTAAAGAATAAGAATTTATTCTGATTTGAGTTGTGGTATTGACCAGATGATTTACGTGCACAGGCGTTCTCCCTCTGTGTGATAAAGATGCTGCATAATATGTTTTGCACTCACTACATATGTCCGTGTGTGTGTTCTAACCAGACTACTTGGAACATATAACAGGTAGTTAGCGAATAAAATGCATTAGATAACGAAAGCGGATGAAAAAAAAACTTTAAGCAACGAACAACATGTTCGTAATTGTAACGAAAAGTGTTACCCCGTGCTGCCGAAACCCGGGATCGAACCAGGGACCTTTAGATCTTCAGTCTAACGCTCTCCCAACTGAGCTATTTCGGCACGAGGGCTGTTCTCTTTCTCTCAGCTTTTAACTAAGAGTGAACGGGTGTCGAAGAAATTCTAACCAACGTAGCTCAAGTCAAGTCAAGTGGGTTTTATTGTCATTTCAACTACATACAGAGTACACAGCGACACGAAACAACGTTCCTCCAGGACCATGGTGCAACATAGACAGTGCATACAAAAACACAAGTGCGGACAGACAACACAACACAGTACAGACAGAGAATAATAAATAAATGGCGGTAGTGTGCAAATAATGCAGCTATGTCTATTCATAGATATAGGGATACTACTGCTAATATAGTAAGTTAAAACAAGAGGGCTAGCGACCCCCTCCCCCTGCCAGGCAGCTTTTAAATGACCATTGTCAAAATCCTGGGACGATCTGGGAATAATATTAATATAATAATATTATTATGAAAATTGTAAGCTGCCTACAACCTCTTTAATTGCAGATATTACGTTCACAGGGTTACACAAACGCAGCAATTTGAAGATAATGAGCTATTGTTCATGACTTGAATGCTTGTAGCTCATTTTAGCTAGCTAGTTATTTGCTTATTTTCTCTCATACAGTGTTCAAATATAAAATGCAGTAAACACTGACTGAAAAACATTGTGTTCAGTAAATTCAGCCTGACCAGAGTGTTTAGACAGTGCTTTATTCAGATACCTCTACAAGCCACACTGTAAGGTGGAAGGGAAAACAAAACTCGTGTGGCGCTGGACACGTGAAATATGACCAGTTAGCGGCGGACGACTCAGTTGTCTCAGACCGAGTCAACCGAGTTTATATTCTTTATTTAATTCGAATAATAGTTAACGAGCAAACGTTAGATACTGTTAATCTAATCCTAGCTATGCTAGTGCTAATACAGTCACCACATATACAGTTTGAGTTAAAACGGGAGGACTGGCGACCCCCACTGGTTATGTATTTGCTAGCTAGCGGTCACACAACGCGAGTGTTTCTCAAAACTGTAAACTTCTGAGTTTTAGGAAACTTCATACTTTCACTCTCTATGGTAGACTTTGAGCTTTGTTGTGGGTAGAAGAAAAGAAACATGGAAATGGCCTCAGAAAAGTCACATCTAAGAGGGAATGGGAAAACCCTGGCGCTGGCCTACAAAGCCAGAAATGGACCAGCCCCTCCATACTTGATGGCAGTGGTCAAAATCCGAGTACAGCTCGGCTCGACCCTCCATCCTTTAAGATCCACGGAAGACAAGCGTCCAGGCTTTTTTTCTGTCCTGGTACTGAAGTGGTGGAACGAACTTCCCCTGGGGGTCCTTCGCTGTCTTCAAACGCGGACTGAAGACCCTCCTCCTCCGAGAGCACTTGACTAGGAGTAGAGTATCATGGTCTCCATACTGAGTGTGTTTAGTAGTATCTAAGCTTAGAGGTGTCTTTGAATGTAGGTGTATTCAAACTACCTGAGGTTATTCTTGAGTAAATAGCGAAGCACTTTTGTAAGGCTCTCAGGATAAGAGCATCTGCTGAATGCAGTAAATGTAAATGTAAGAGGGCTGTCAGAAAAAACAATCCTAACAGTCTTGATGGGAAAAGAAAGCAGGATGAGAGGAGAGAGAGAAAGAGAGAGAGAGGAGGGGGGGGGACACATGTGAAGAAGACAATACCCCCGTATAGGGCAGATTATATAAGGTAGCTCCACAAAATTGCTGTGTGTGTATCACACATGTTAATGACCACGGTTCTGTAGTCTGGAAGAGCTGCATCACTAGACGCCCTTAGAACGGCAGCTTATCTTCCTTCTCCTTTTGATGCAGCAGCTCTGGTTATGTGGTTACTTATTCCACCCTCCCTACGGATATTCTCTCTCTTTCTCTCTCTCTCTCTCTCTCTCTCTCTCTCTCTCTCTCTCTCTCTCTCTCTCGCTCTCTTTTTTCCCCCATCCTCCAAGGTGACTTTCCCCCTGCAGAGGCAGATGTCTTTGTTCTTTAGGCGAGTCTGGAGACTGGAAAAGGGAAGAGTGTGAAGAGAATAACGGAAGAGAGGGTGAGGTCTAGTGAGAAAATGGGAGGAAAATGACAGGACCTGGAACGGATGGGATTAAAAAAGGGGTGTTTGAACAGAAAGAGTGAGCGTGTGCGTGTTGGAAAGAAGTGCATGGCAGTATTTACATCAGATACAGTGGGGAATTATACCCACTCTCTTTATCTCTGTCTGGCTCTCTCGCTCTCCCTCTCCCCCTGTCGCTCTCTCATATTGTCTGTTGACCTATGAGAGGCATATTACATTAGTACTGATGGATGTGTGCAGGCTCTAGTTGTTGTGTAAGCAAACAATAATGTAATGGTTATACCCATACCGTATAGATAACAATTCTCATACCGTATAGATAACAACTCTGATTCTGAATTCAATCAATTAATGAAGGACATGGCTTTAGATTAAGCTCATAGATTCAGACATGTAAAATGTGAAAAATGATGCATCCTGTTCAAAAAAGGGAAAGACTCTTGAATTTAGGAAGGAATTCATCTTTCTTTCCAGCCTCCGCTCAAGTTCACTTAAATCATTTCAAGTTCACTTAAATCAACAGTGAAATTCTAGCATCTATGTTAAACGCATAGGCCTGTTCTCATTGCATTTGCATTTGTAGTGATAAGGTCATCAGGACAGTGAGAATGAGATAACATTAAATGTGGTAGTTGCTCTGCACAGTGCCTCAAATGGTTCTTTGAGCGATGCCATAGAAGAACTACTTTTGGTTCCGTAATGAACCAGGTTTGTAATAGAGATGTCTGAATGTGAAGAAGCTTTAAATCAAATTAAAACACTAATATTTCACACGAACAAAAACAAAATATGCGGCTTATTTATGTAGTTTGACCAGCCTTTGCCTTGCCTTCCTTCTCAGCTTTGTCAGAAGGGTTCACAGAGGGTCCATATGGCTTCATTTGATGTTCATTTAGAGCATCCTTAACTTCTAAGAGAGCTGGACTGGTCTCCTTTACTGTGCCTCAAATGAATCCCTAAATGTCAGTATGTGTCATCAAACATTAATAGATGTAAAAGGTTATTAAACTGCACCTGTGGAGTGAAGCATGCACCACTAATGAGGACTGAGCACCTGCACTTTGCTCTAGCTTCTATTTACCTCAGTGGCCAGTAAGCCCTTAAAGATTAATAGATGACTCTTAAAGAAAGAGGGAGAGAGAGATTAGAGAGGCTACCACTGTATTTAATGAAGGCACTTTTCATTGAGCTGCTAACCTACAAAATGTGGTGATCAGTCATTGTCAGAGACGCAGGAGAGGCTTAATTGGTCTCTTTGACTTTTATCAGTTGGACCAAGATTAGGTAAACCTTTACTGTAACAAGGCCTGGAATAAACCCAAGCAGACAAGGTTTCTCAGTAAGCAGCCCAAAGCTTAAAGTGTTACAGTGTAAAAGCTTAAAGCTGTACAATGGGAAAGCTCTTGCTCTTGCTTAGGGGCATAATGCCTAGAGCTGTATGTGCACCGACAGGCAGTCGGAATATCCCCCACAAGCTTAAAATTCAATTCTGTAATTGTGTTTGTTGGTGTTTGTAGACACTAGAGCAGTGGTCACCAACCTTCTGGGGATTTACTATCCTGCAGGTTTCACCTCTAACCCAAATCTAATATACCTCATTCAGCTAATCATGCTCTTCTGCCGGCAGTAATTAGATGGCAATTAGATCAGGTGTGGTTGATTAGAGTTGAGGTTTGCAGGAAGCTGTATCCACCACTTGACTAGAGGCTGATTTGGCTAATAACTAGTGGTATAATGAGGGTTTTATGGGCCCTTAGTTTACTTTTAGTATATAAAGAACCCATGTCGTTTTCTTGTTGATATAGTATTTGATGGTTTGAAGCTTTGAAGATTTTTATTATTAAGAGTTACAAATACTAACGCACTGAATAAATAATACACACAGCCATATTGGAATATTATGACCAGTGGGAATAACCATCCTTTGCTCAGATGACACTAGATAGATGTCATGGCATGGACTGTATTAGGTGACGGAAGTTGTTTATTATAGAGCTTAACTTATCCACAGTGGTGCATCAATTGCTCTGTACCACTCGCCAGCTTCATCGCTCCCCTCTGGCATCAGACCATGGGGCACCATTGTTATATCATTAGGAGACATTCAGTGTGTGAGAAGTACATTCTCAGTACAACTTCACCACAGCAGCTCTAAAACAAACGCGCCGCAAACCCTGTCACGTAGCATCTGTGACGTCCCAGGCCGAGTTCATTCCAAAAGCAGGGGTGGTCATAATATTCCGACATGACTGTGTATAAATAATAAAAAATAATGTAATAAATCTGATTTCAGAAAAATGTTACCTTGGATGAGCTGCATTGTGAGTATGCAAGAGATAAACATCAGGGCTGTCTGTGTTGATGGAAGCTAACTTGTGAGGTATGTTGTTCAGAAATTGTACTTGTGTTCTGGTGAAGTTCTGGGTGTACAGATTGTGGGTGTACACTAAGCACAAAAAATAAGTAAATTTGTGTTTGGTAGATTATTTCTTTGTTGTAACAATGCTTCTTATACCATTGGAAAGCCTGTTAATTTCCCTTTTGAATGGTGCCACATTTGTAAGGGACATGCATTTGTGGGATGAGCAGTAAAGCTGAGTATGTAGGTTGCGCACATGGCAGCACCTGTGAGCATGGGCCCCCAGTAGGTGTCTGCTCCAAGGCCTGCCATGACTGCCCTTCACCGTCAGGCCCATTTGTGCTGGTGTTGGCAACTCGTGCACGGGAACTTGAACATGTGGAGGAACATTAAGTCCAGATTCTGCCTACGGCACTTGGATCGTAGGGTCAAAGTGTGGAGAAGACGGGCCGAATGCTATGCTACACTGATAGTGTAACATCTTTTGGGGGGAGGCAGTGTGATGGTGTGGGGCAGCATCTCCCTCACTGGAAGGATTGTCATCATTGGAGGCAATCTCAATGCAGAGAGATATCCAGATGAAATTCTGCAACCAGTGGAAATCCCATATCTCCATATTCTGAGACCGAACTCTATCCTCCAAGATGACAACGCTTGCCCCCACAGAGTGGGGTCTATCAGAGACTACCCCTACCTATATGTCTAGTTTCTTTAAACTTCAATCATCCAGTCTACCAAACAACAAACAAGTCAATAACAGAATAAGCTGTTTGGCATTGGTAGAGAGAATTTGGCAAATTTTAAATTGGCAGAACCCACATTCTCTGTGGCTCATCCCATAAATACATGTGGCACCATTTAAAAGGGAAATTAAGTATAAGATTTATTGCTTAAAATCATTGTTACAACAAAGAAATAATCTATCGAACACACATATCCATAAGTTTATATGATGCACTCTAATAGAAGCAACCTACTTATTTTGGGTTGAATTCCTTCTTTTAGTTAAGTGATATGGCTCTGGTAGACACTCAGCTGCAGTGTTAATAAAGCTATAAGTGGAACATGTTTGTAATATTAACAGTTGGAAGTTGAGACCGCCAGACCAACTATCAAGTGCACCTCAAGTGACTGTGTGTGGGATTGGTGAAAAAAGAATTTGGCATTATAGCTGATGACCGTGCCCCTCCGTAAGCGTGAGTAGAACAGCAGATGTGTTTGAATGCACTTTTTTAGGCTGCACATTTGCATGTATTAATGAGCATTGTTATGTGTGAGTATTTATTTGTGCAAACAATGTGAGTATATGTCAGCGCACATGGCCACATTAATCCATATTACACACACACGTTAAAGGATAACAGCAGCAAACAATGGACTATATCTCTTTATTTATAGAGTTTGGTCTTATTGCTCATCTATTGCAAAATGCACAACGACCACAACCAAATAGAAATCATTTAGGACACCGACTATATATACATACGTACATGGCACACTGATCAAAATAAATAGATTTAGACCTTGTTGCAGTTACTGTTCCACAGATTTTTATCCTAATTTCTAATGTTATTTACATCCCTGATCATGTACATAAATAAACACAGTAAATCTATTGCACTCTATCAGTAAGAAGGGCACAGTAAGGACAAGATGTATGCAGGTTTGTACATAATGTGAATAAATGCTTCAGACCACATTGTTTAATGTCAGAGAATGTATTAGAATTAATCTGCATGAAAGCTCTTCCATGCATACCCTGGCTTATGAAATTATTGCCCACAATCTCACACACACACACACGCTGACACACTCGCTCAGTTTCTAGCACCACAACAGTAAATCTGATCTACGTGTTCACGGTTAATTAGACAGTGCCCTGTGGTTTTCTCTGAGATTAGCTTGTGTGCTTTGGAACGTGCGCTTCTTATTGAACCGTATACTGGATGAATGATACGTTTGTTGACATGCAACATCACATGATTTCTCCCTTTTGCTCCTGTGTGTCCTGTGACTCTATTATTCTCACACACAAACATTTCTCACACATATCTCACTCTCTCACACACACATACGCACACACTCTCATTCCCTGGTGGCCTCTGTTAGGCAGCGGTCAGTGGCGTCGCTGCAGTCTGCCCTGTGTTTGCGACGGTTCTGGGTATTGGTCCGAATGAGCGTGTGTGTGTTGTTTGTGCGCAGCCTGCGGAGACGCGTGTGCAGAACTTTGCGCAGTTTCTGGCGTGTGAACGCATACAACAGAGGATGCAGCACCACTGTCCAATAAGCAAGCACCAGGAAGCACAACCTCAGGCGCTCTAGCCAGTCGGAGGGTCCGATGGCCAGCAGGAGAAGGGGTGTAATGGAGAGAGGTGCCCAGCACAGCAGGAAAGACAAGATGATTATCACAGACATGCGAAAGACACGCTTCTGGCGTTCCCGCCGGTCCCTGTGGCGCCTCACGGCCCGGCGCAGAGCCAGGATGGCTGATACAGAGGCCCCCACACCAACACTCGGAGGGTTGTGCGCACGAGGAGGACTCTGTGGTGTAGTGGCAAGGGATACGATGGGGGTGGGACTCAGCGGTGTGGCTATGGTGGACACAGTTGGGTTAGGACTAAGAGGAGAGGTTATAGTGGATATAGCAGAGTTAGGGCTGAGAGATGTAGCAGTTATGGATATAGCTGGGGTAGGGTTAGGAGGCAAGGTTATAGTGGACGGAGTGTTCGAGTGAAGTGACGTGGTCAGGGTGGATATTGCGGGGTTAGAGTACAGCTGTGTGGTTATGGTGGATGTATTTGGGTTAGGTGTGTTTATGGTGGGTAACGAACGACTAGGACTCAAGGGTGTTGATACCAAGGACAGGCCTATTGTAGGGGTAGGACTCAAAGGCGTGGTCACTATGGATATTGTGGGGGTCGGGCTTAGAGGAGTGTTCATTGAGGGAGTGTTGGTCTCCGTGTTCATGGTAATGGTGGTTATGGTGTCAGAGGCCACGAGCGGTCCAGTGGAGAGAGGGGGAGGGGAGATGGGTGTAGTCCTTCTTGTGTGATCTGGCGACCTCACTGCCCTCTTGCGCCGCTGCCAGAGGCGCTGGGCAGGCCGCCGGGCATCCCGCTGAGATCTAGGCGGATGTCCAATGCGAATGCGCAGGGCCTGTAGGATTCGTGAGTATGTAAACAGCATCACGGACAGAGAGCACAAGAACACGGGCACCTGCAGCAGAAGATGAATTTGCAGAGTGCCGACCCATTCTGAGCACAACACTGTGCTGTTAGAATGAACAGCCACTCCCTCTGTTAGCCCGGACACAAACCCCGCCTCCACAAATGGTAGGAGGGGCACAGTTAAAGATACTACCCACACTCCAGTCAGCAGAAAGGCTGCCCTTCGTGGTGTAAGCAGGCGATTGGCTGGCCGGACGCTGATGTCGTAGCGGTCAAGGCTGATAAGCAGCAGGTTGAGTGCTGTTCCTACGCTGGCAAAGGTGGCCGCTGATTCATGTAGGCAGCAGAGCAGGGTGTGGTGAGGAATGGAGGCCCCGCCCAGGAGGAGGAGTGTGGCAGTGACGGGCAGGCAGAGGAGGCAGAGCAGGAGATCAAGCGTGTGCAAGCTAAGTGTGACAGCATGGCTCACAGATTCCAGAAGGCTGCAGTGGCCGCAGTATAACACCAACACCGTCAGATTTCCGCCCACTCCCAACAGCAACTCCAGCAGCAGCACGGCGCTCACCGTTGCCCGGAAGCCGAGCCACGCCCCATCATGCTCGGGCAGTCCTGCCCCCACACCGTCGCTCGCCTGTAGGAGTGGGAGTCCAGGACCCTCAGTGATGCTGCCATCCGTCTCCATGGAAACCATCATGCACCATCAGACACATTGCCAACCCCGCCCATCTGTCATGCTCCGCCCACTAATGCAAAGATTTGGAGCTTTGGCTGGTTTTACTGGTTGACAGGCCTGAGGAAAAGAGAGAAAAAAATAAGAGCTTATAATTTATACAATAAGAGTAATAATTGAATGAGATCATATCCTGAAAAGCTGGATCTTCTTTTGTATTTCAGGTTTAGCACTCTGAAAAAAAGAGCTAAAATGAAAAATGCATGCTATGCAAATAAATCCTTTCCCAGTGTTTCTGCTGAAACCCAGCTTGTTTTACCAAAGCTTCAGTAATAGCTCCAATTGTGATGTATAGGCTGGGTTCATTGGAGCTGACCAATTAAGAATAGACCAATTAAGTCTCAAATTACATATCGCTGTGCCAAATAAATGCCTGCTACTTTAAAAAAAAAACTTTATTATGCTAGTCAGGGTGGTCCACGAGTAAGGAGCGGCATGTTGAAAGGAATGGTTGTTTGATTGTGTTGCTAATTATGAAACATGTTGTTTGCTGGATCAGCAAATGATGTAAGAGTGACCTCACACTGTGTGGTTTATGGGCTTCATGTGTCACAGAAATGCTAATGAACGTGTATAACACAAGTGCATCATCGTCTAAAAAAAGAATGTGCGTTGCAAAAGAGCAAGCCGACTCTAAAAACGGCTAACTACTACAGCTGACTATTCTTATGCATTAGCTTTCACACTCACGCTCTCACACCACACTTGCCATTTCTCACACATTTTTAATAACCCCTGATTCCCCTACAAACCAACCTCTGGATGAATTTGATTACAGCTGCCAGAATGGATTTCACTAATTAAACACACTCTGGGCTGCCAATGGCAACCTTCTAAAGGATTTAAGAAGATACCCCTCAATCCAGATTTCGCTGATTAAACACACAGTCCATTCGGACAGAAGGGCTAACCGTTGGCAGCACTGATACTATAAATGTGGAAAAAGTGAAGGACCTTCAAATGCAGATAAATTAACACAGTCTGATATCTTTTTTCGTGTGTGATTTTTGTATGATTTTGAGAAATGGCACATAACTATAATATCACCCTGCAATGCCGAATATTGATGTTAAATATTGTCAAATATTGAGGAGCATTTTATATCCATTATTTTTTAAAACATATTGGTTTCTGGTTGTATTTTGTATTGTAAGTCCAGAAAAGATCATTTGCAAATAAAGTGCGGGGTGACTTTACTGTACACTATATGGACAAAAGTATTGGGACACCTGCACACGTCTCATCATTTCTTCCGTAATCTTATTTTTTATATTATCCTGCTTTTGTTAGAGTAATTGTCTACACCGTCAGGGGAAGGCTTTCTATTAGATTTTAGAGCATCGATGTAATGATTTGATTGAGCAACAAGAGCGTTAGTGAGGCCAGGTTGTTGGATTATAGACCTCTAGTCCAGGCCTGGCATTAGGCATGTTGCCAACAGGTCCATGTTTGTCTGCTCCTATTCTTTTGGCAGAATTTCTCTACAGAGACTAGACAAGCTGTGTGTGTGTGTGTGTGTGTGTGTCAGCAATGGGTGCAATGTTAAGAAGCTGAATGCATTCATTAAAAGAAGGGGTGTTCACAGACATTTGGACCTATGGTGTGTATACACACACACACACACACACACATACACACATGCATACACACTCACAAAGACACACATTAGCAACTGAGAAGATGTGCTGAATCTTAGATAAGAGCAACCTTTGATTCTGTTAGATGGAATGAGATATTGATTGTCAGGGATGAGATGATAAAGATTGTAGTTCACATGAGCAGTTCTGCAAAAAGGCCAACTCATGAAGCTAGTGTTTAGTGGTGCCCAACCGCAGCAGAAAGCTCATCTGATCTACTATTGATACATGCCTTATAATTCAACCCTGGTATAAGAAATTGATTTGTCTTGCATTAGGTGGTGTGACATCACCTGAAGCTATGCGTGTAGATTTTCTACCATTGCTGCTGCGTGAGAGAGATTTCTGCTGTAGAGTGATGTCAAACAACACTGGCTAGTGAAGCTGCAGAGCCCACCTCATTAAAAGCAGCTACGGGATTTGCCCAGATCACATGAAAGTAACTTAATACCACAGTTACTGTCCTGACAGTCGAAAATCGTCTGGAGCTGAATGAAAATATGTTGGCTCCAAATCACAGCAGCCCATGCCAAAATAACCCTCTAGACAAATAAATAAATAAATAAGTTTGACTGGGGGCTGATCCCATTTCTATGATGGCTGTTACTATGGCAACTGGTCTGCGGGTTTAAGTGCACGGTCGAAAATGTAAAAAAGAGAGACTGTGTGTGTGTGTGTGTGTGTGCGTGTGTGCATGCATGTGCACAAAGTGCTCAAATATTGCCTTTTAACACAGCTGTGACACTAACCTCAGGAAGAAAGACTCAAGTTTTTTTGAAAGAGAGTGTGGCGCTGCTGTTACTGCGCTGATGAAAACAGGTCACTGGTGAGTGACAACATGGACAGATATTTGGTGCCTGGGTCATGTTTTATTAAAGAGCAGCCCAAAGCACTAGGACCTAGAGGGCCAGAGGTATCTAGCCACGCATTGCATTTAGGTCATTCAGCCACTGTAGGGTGATTCCCGGTGTTCAGCTGCACACTCACAGCTTGTATCACCTCATAGAAAAGTACTACCAATAGAATGGGGCACTCTGGATCAGCAGCACATGTGCAAAGCCAAGCGTTGGCTAGAGGGGTATTAATGCCCACCTGCATTAGATTGTGGAGCATTGGAACAGCAATGTAAAGAGGAACAAACGTCCTGTTGACATTGTTGATTTCATGTATACATATAGTGTCTGTACACACAGACGCAGAGTGTAGGGATGCTACAGATAGGAAGATAAATAAAGAGAGACTGGGGGAGCATGAGCCGCGAGAGAAAGTACACAGAAGCGAAAACAAAATTGATCAATGTCAATAATGGTGGACGCTGGGGAAGAAAGGATGAGAGGGAGAGGAGTGTGAGGTGTAGGTGCATGCTGAGTCGTGAAATCGCTGGAGGCAAATGTTTATATCTCTTTCTCTCCATCCATCATCCTGCCTCATCTTTCCATTCTTCTCTCTCACTTCTGTACACCATTACTCGCCAAATCTCATCCCTCTTTCCTGCATGTTTACACTCATTTAAATGAGTGGTTAAAGACAGTGTTTACAGTCTATATACACTATCTGACCTCAACTCCAACCCAACAATCAGGTGTACTCCAAAAGTTTGGGCTAAACAGCTCCCGTGTCCAGGTGTGCTTTGGTATATTGGCCAGATAATTATTTCAGCTATGACTGAATGCCATCTTTGCAGTTGCTCCATGTTAAACTACACAGAAATTGTTATGATGCATTTTGGTGCCCTTGCATTTCTCTCTGTGTGAAGACAAAGCAAACCAAGGGAAAACACTCAAAGCACTCCAAGTTTCTAAAATCTAATTTGGGCCAGAGCAAACACACTGTAGGTGTAAAAATGTCCCTAAGTTACAATGTGAATCCTTGAATGTAATAAGCTGTAGATCCACTTTAGCAGTCACGTCCACCAGGTATTTCCTCTAGCTGCAATTAAGATTTGCTCAATGTGAGGAAATTTAGGCCATTCCTCCCTGCAAATGTTTCAGTTCATATAGCTCTGAGACTTGTGTGCACAGACCTCTTCAGGCTCAGCATCTCAATAAGGTTACAAAATATGAATCTTATTTTTTCAACCATTTATGTTTACTTTGATGCTTTGGATTATTGTCTTGCCATGTCTGCGGTCATAGACTGCCACCCTTATATTCTCATGTAAAATGTTTTGATACACCTTTGAATCCATTGTTGCCTCAGCTATTGCAAGGTGTCCAGGCCCTGAGGCAACAAAGCAGCCCAAGCCATGATGCTTCCCCACCAAGCTTCACAGTTTGGATGAGGTTTTGATGTTAGTGTTCTTTTTTTTCTATAAACATAGCGTTGTGCATTTGTGCTCAAAATGTGATTTTTATCTCAGTGGCTGTCTTCATGGTTTTTATTCAGTGTTTTCTAATAGTGGACACATGGTGGAACAAAGGTTTTTGCACTTCTGTAAAGTCTTTGACTGTTATCCTTAGAATAATTCTCACCTCTTTCAGGTTTGCTTGTTGTGTGCTTGACTTGATCTTAGGAGGACACACACTCCTACACACACTCCTAGAACGAGTAGCAACAGTGCAAAAGTTTCTCCATTTGTGGATCATTTAGTTTAGTTTGGACTGATGTACAGCCAGGTCATTATCAATGCTTTTCTAACCTTTTCCATCCTCATGCATCGCTGTAACATGTCTTTTGATTTCTTCTAAAAAAATTTTGGTAATAGTTCCAGTCTTTCATGAGTACAACAGTTTTATCAGTAGCCAGGCTTTGTGTGCCTTTACTTAATGGTCACAGCAGCTGTGAAGCCCACACTTCCAATATCATCTCCTTAATTGAAACACATTTTGCCAATAAGCCCTCAGAGAGGTCATTAGCACAGGATCCGTTTACCTTTTCTAGGCTGCATTGTTTGCTCAATGTGCTTAATAAAAGAAATAGAACAAGTTCTATTGCTCCAGAGAAGGACAACTGGTAAATTTGGTGACAGGGTCATGGGAGCATTAATACATGCAGCTCCAGCTCACAACTTAAAGCATCTGCTGATATTGTCTTGGTGCCAGATACCACAGGACATCTTCATGCGTTTACAGGTCAGAAATGTTTCTGGTGGCGCTTTTGGAGCATTGAAGCAAGGAGTTTTTCTATTGACCCACTGATCACTCATCGCCATTCATCAATTTTAACACAATGAAAAGAACAACAGTTTTGACATTAGAGCAAAAAAGGAGATACAAGGTTTTTGTGATGATAATATACACAGATCAACAATAACATTAGGACCACCTGCCTAATATTAAGTAGGTCCCCCTTATGCCATTACAGCAGATCTAACCGTTTGAAGCATGGACTCCACAAGACTGCTGACAGTGTCCTGTAGTATCTGGCACCAAGACGTTAGGAGCAGATCCTTTTAGTCCTGCAAGTTCTGAGGTGGGGTCTCCATGGATCACATCAGCCTTCGGTGACCATGACCCTGTTGCCGGTTCACCAGTTGTCCTTTCTTGGATCGCTTTTGGCAGGTACTGGCCATTGTATCTTAACTGACCATTGTATCTCCATATTTGCTGTGTGTGTGTGTGTGTGTGTGTGTGTAATATATTTTAGTAAATATATTTGTAACACTAGCTGGAGAGTTCTTATCCATCTCTGAACACTTCTCATATCCTCCACAGTGCCTCAATTCTCCAGCTATTAACCTATTAACTCATCCATTCTCCCCTCTCATTCCACTCTCTCCCTTCGCTCTCTCCCTTCGCTCTCTCCCTCCCTCTCTATCATATTAAGCTCATCTCTTTATAACGGGGTCACATATTTGGAAAAGGCACTCACACTGGAATTGAAAAAAAAAATAGATAGTCACGTGCTCGTGTGTGTGTATCTAGGCTATGCAGGCTCTTATCATGATGATGATGATGATGATGGTAGTGATGATGATACTTTGTAGATATGAGTAGTGGATAAACTGCCTCAGTCTGAACAATGAAAACTAGAAAAGCCATTAAAACAAATCAGCCTCTGAATGCAGCCATAATAAAGCTCGCGCTGTAACAGCAGCGGCACTCTGGAACGGGATGAAGCGTAAGACTGAGGAACAGGCGCGTCACTCACTCCTTCAAGAAAACAACCTACAGGCTTCATCTTTCCACTGGCACATCTGGAAACTGCACCACCACATCTGGCCGCTGCGCCGCGACAGTATCCGGTAAAGGGATCGTTAACGGACCTGCTGGTGGTCGCCCGTCGATGAAGTGGCCGGACACTGCAGAGTCCAGCTGCTCCCTACACGAGCCCTTCACTCTGGCCGGTCCGTGTGTTCGTCAGACGCAACCCGACGCAGCGCGAACGCGCAAAGAAACGGAAGCAGCATCGAGTAAGAGGAGCCGCTGTACTCACCTTAGCCTCGCGCGTAGGAATTCCCGCTACATTCCACTGCGGTGTGTGTGATTGTGTGTGTGTGTGTGTGTGAGAGAGAGAGAGAGAGACAGAGAGAGAGAGAGAGAGAGAGAGTGGGGGCTTGGGGAGGCGCGCGCTGTCAGAGCGGGACGGGACGTGAGTGGAATGGGCGCGCGCGCGTGCAGAGGGAGACCCGCGCTGTGAAGAGGCGAACGCTCACACACACACACACACACTGGCCGCCACACACTCACACATACTGTCCTCCACACACACACACACACACACACACACACACACACTCACACATACTGTCCTCCACACACACACACACACACACACACACACACACACACACACACATACTGTCCTCCACACACACACACACACACACACACACACACATACTGTCCTCCACACACACACACACACTGGCCACCACACACCCACACATACTGTCCTCCACACACACACCCACACATACTGTCCTCCACACACACACACACACACACACATACTGTCCTACGCACACACACACACACTGTAATCAGCTGCAGCTGCACCAAACTCTCTACACTGACATTCTGACAATCGTTTCAGACCAGTGCTGCAGATACAGCCGGGTACACACACACACACACACACACACACACATACACGCAAGTATGTCTTTCTTTATGGGTCATTTTCACCACTGACACCATATGTTCAAATGTTTGTGGACACCCCTTCTAATTAATGCATTCAGCTACCTTATGTTGTGCCCATTGCTGATATGGATGTGCAAATGCACACACACAGCTTTTCTAGTGCCTGTAGGTGTGGGCTAAAGAGGGGTTTAATGCCCCCCCAGCATTGAGCTGTGGAGCAGTACTTTTGTCCATACAGTGTGTTTGTTTTTCTCTAATCCCGAGGGCATTTATTCCTCATGAAGAGCAGAATGAATGGTGTCCCAAACACACACACACACACACACACACACACACACACACACACACACACACACACACAAAGAAATGTATTGACAAAGGCAGTCAGAAGGTAGCACATGATGGAATGGAGTGCACTTACAGATAAGTCACATGGATTTCATACGTGAATAATCACGTTTTCTAGACCACATCTGGACCTGTATACTGTACACACACTATGTACAGTAACACAATAAAATCTATACTTTTCAAATGTGATTTTCTCACACTTCATTCATTAGTGAGTAGTAAAGATTAGAGAAGCAGGCTTGGGACTGGAAGGTTGCTGTTCAATTGCCGACACCAGCATCCACAGCTAAAGTGTCTTGAGCAAGGCACCTAACCCCCAACTGCTCCCTAGGTGCTAAGGGTGTGTGTTCCCACTGCCCTCCTCACTACTGTGTGTTTACTGCTACGGATGGGTGTAATGTAGAGGTTGTACTGCTGTGTGTTTTATCATTCTCACACGTTTTGTGTGTATAATGACAAAATGGGGTTTTATTCACAGAATGTCGCAGTTGTTAGAGTTGTGCTCTAGATCAAATAAGAAAAATGGAAGATCTTGTGTGCCATTTCAGGTCGAAATACAGTCATGTGATCACATATCATTCCGTAGAGCCGTTTTTACACCTGGGATTCACGTGGGTTTTTGGTGATCAGAGCACGTTTAGACAAAAGCCAGGTGTAAACACCCCTAAGACACACTCTGACCGGATTCCTATCGGCTCACTCAAAGTTGGATTTCCTCCACACTTAATACAAGTGTAAACAGAATGCGTTTCCTGTGACCTGATTCCGTCAGGCAAGCAGAAAACTGGATGACTAAATAAATGTTAGAATGAGTAATTATAACTGTGTGCACGCTCAGGCTTGTGCATATTTACCGGTAGATGAGAGCAGTTTAATAGAGTGTGTTTAATTGTCTATCCATTGCTCCACCATGTGTTAGAACCACCACCGTTCAACTCAGTGTCCCAAAGCCGGACAATTTTGATGAGAAACCGTTGTTTACAGGAAGTAAAATGAAAATGGTGAGCGGGTTGGTCTGCATTTTTTGTGGGAAAGTAAAACAGCTCCCATGTGGTCACACTGGAGATGCATTTCAGTAGTAGATCCAGATACTATCCAGATACAAAGAGCATGTCACTGCCAGGTGTAAACAGACCCATAACGTTGTGTTCATATGCAAACTTGTGCTCAGACAAATGCGTACATTACTCTGGTATTCTGCATGCATGAACGCCTGACGACCGGCTTGATCTCAACATGTTTCTTCTAATCTGGTCTAATATTGTAATTCTGGACAGACAAGCATCCCTATATGTCATGTAATCTGCATTTCATAACTCATGTTCCTTTATGAAGTGTCCCATGGGAGTACACAGAAAGGCTCAGCTGTTTGCTGTGGATGCACTGAGAATTACAGTAAGGTAAATCACATGCATGAATTTATCTGACTAAGTTTCCCAGGTTTGTCATTAGAGACAGTCAGAGCATTGTCATTATTTGTGGCCCTGTGTGTTTTGTTGGCTGTGAAGGTGTGAGGTGCGTTAGCTCACTGTAACAGCGTTGAATGCGTCTTCTTTCCGCTAGCATGCGTAGCCACTCTTTCACACTGCCCACGAGGTGGAACGGATTTATGTGAGCACAGCCTGTGCAGGGAAAAAGACCTTATCTCACACACACCCCTGAGTGTTTCTTCAGAAGAGAGAGTGTTACAGCTGGGATTCAGAGCTTCACTGAGGCATTTTACTTCCACGACTGCAAGAAAGTAAGATAGGGGCATCTATTTCAATCGAAAGGTTGCCAACAGATGGGAAAGGAATTTTTGAGGCGCTACTTTAAGCTCTCGGACTTCCCAGCACCTGGAAGCAACATGGACACAGAAGTGTCTGACCTCAACCAACTGACCACGACCGCTGTGTTGCACAAAGCAAGTAGAAAACCCAAACTGTTCACTAAGAACTTCAGCTGAGTTTCAGAAAACATGCAGGCCCACATTTCTGAGTCCTGCTGAATAACTACAGCACACGCTGCCCTACATTTCCCAGACAATTCTCATAGGTAGCGCAGGCAAGAATAGCTGTTTTAATAGAGTGTGACAAGGAATAGAAACCATAGCCATTCACAATGAGTCAGTACTGAGACATGGCACTTATGTGCAAGTGTGCTTTTGAAAGTAGGTGAAGTAATCATGAACATTTTACCAGCAATCAGCAAAGATTGTCTGCTGTGTGTTTGTTTGTGTGAGAGAGTAAAGCTCTCATTAGCAGGCACTGGAATGAAAAGATGAAGCACTTGTGATGACAAATCCATATGAATACATATACAAAGATATGAATATGAAAATGATGTTTGAGTGACAGCTCTGGGGTAGCGGCCTGATTGTTGTGATGCATTGCACTGAGATGGGGGAACGTCATTTCAGACAACCTAAATCGGGCGGGCAAATAACAAATAAATAATAATAATAAATGGAGAGGGAGAGACGGGGGGCACTGCCGCTATAACTCGTGAATTGCTTGTTAGAATCTTGGCCTGCCATCAGCAGCCGAAGCCTGAGAGACCACAACTGGCATTGCTCTGTAGGGCAATGGGGTAAAATACAAATAAAAACAAAAAATGAATGAGGAGGTGAGGTGTGCAGTATCTTATCCACAGTGTCATGTCAGATCGCAAAGTCAAGAATTCTGAGGAACAGACCAAATACGTGTTAACCAAGTGCTGATGTTTGCACCATGCTCATATACAGTCGCACAGTAGGTGGGGTGGTTTGGCGAGGTCACTGGACACTGTCCAGTTGATTCCTGTCACATAATAGTGTTTCTTGGTCATACAAAAAACCATTTAACTGCAGGTCCCTGATAAAACTGTAATCTTGCTTAACATAACTTAGGTCTGTTATAATTGCTTTATTAGAGTTTACATGTTTGACAGCAGTTTAAATTCCTTTACGGCGTAATTTTGTTCTGGAGTACTTTTAAAAACTCAAAAATAGGAGATGTAGGTGTTAAGAATTTCGATAGATTATTTCTGACCATCTTTGATGAAGCTGTTTATATGGTGGCGTACCTGGAAAAATCGAATAAGTAGCTAATATTTAACCTGTATGAAGTCTATTTAACATCTAAAATGTTTTTATTCATAAAGGTGGATATGAGGATAGGCTCCAACTAGCCCATCTCTTACAGGCAACATCCAGCTGATATGGGGTAAAGTCAAGGTTGTAAGAGCACCATCAAGTTTTTAATGCAATTGTAGAATTTGAAGGAGAAAAACTGTCCCAGACACACATCATTCATTCAGTCCAGAACAGGTAAACAAAGTGAAATGTTTAATCATTATTAACCACATACAAAAACGACATTATCAAATACAGTCCACATCATATAAATATGTCTGAAAAATAGCACCATTTCTTTTAAAAAGTAAACATGCATCCACTGATCATTTACTTAAAAATCCTTTTAGGCTCCAAGCTGAAAAAAATACAAATCTCTATTTACAGTGCTGCTCTACACAGCAGAGACTGATTGTATACTAAAAATAGCAGCTGCAAAAAATGGCAGTCATGATTCTACACATGTAAGCAGGCTGACCGTTGCTTCTGGCATAATATACAGTATACAGTTGATACTAAGCACCACTGGCATGAACATTCTGGCATACTGGCAGATACTAAAACTGCTGTTTGAGATTTGAATATTAGTTGCATTTGGACACACTGGTGTATCAGCCTTAGTTCATGTAAAAAAGGGCCTCCTCTGTTAAAGTAGATGTAAATATGAAAAAGATGATATACTGGTAGGAACCATTAGTGATACTCTGTTATTACTGAACGCTCTGTTATTGTCGTCTTTGACATTTTGCTTTAGACACACAGAAATGTTGCTGCTGAAAGGCACCATTAGGTAGCAGTAACTGCTCCATCAAATGCCACTCAGGGCTTACAGGTGTTGGCATTTCGCAGACAGCAGTGTGAACCCAGTTTCTGTCATGATATTAGAGCATAGGAAGAGGAAAGTGGACCCAGATCAGTCAGTCAGTCAGGAGGGCTGTGAAGAACACTGGTGATGATAGTGGTTAATGCATGAAGAAATACACAACTATCATCAGCAGCAGCTCTCTGAGTGTGTTTGTGGGCTATTTCAGGCTAGATTTCGGACAGGACTGGAACACAATAAATGTTTTATTCCCTCTGAAATCAAATCCAGTATTTTCTGCTCAGTATCAGCCCAATACTGAATGCCACCTCTCCCTTTTTCTTTTAGCACTGGTTTAGATAAAAGACAAATTAGAAATGTATCCCAATGAACACACCTAGTACAGCTTTGCTCTTCCTCTTTACATTAAGTGCTTGATTTTATATCACTGAAAATCTGGGGCCAGATTCACAACAGCTTTCCTAAGGACAAAATGTAAGAAGATAAACACTGAGAAGTTAAGAATCTTCCTAAAATCTACTTTCAAAAAAGTTCTTTCTTAAGACACTTATCTTGGTTTTCTTCACACATTTAAAATGTTCTGGGCAAATTGTACAAAATGGAGAAAAAACAATCAAACTAAGCGTTCAAAATGTTTAGTGATCAAGAACCAGAGAAAAATGTTCTCTTTCACGACGATGTGATATAAGAAGGCTATTATTTGTTGTATGTGAACATTAACAGTAGTAACTAGGTAAACTGGTCCTTTTAGAGGCTTGTCTTATCATCTGTTACAGTCTAAGACACGTGTGAGGCCACTGTAAGGTTAAGGAAATATTTCATAATGTTCTTAGAAATTTTCTCCAGAGAAAAGTTAAAAACAAAAATTTGAAAATTCCTAAGAATAACAATTTATTTTTACTAGTGTGAAGTTAAGAAAAAAACACATCTAAAGCCTTGGGTACACTACACAACCGTTAAAGTCTTAGCATATTATAAAAAGCTGTTTTGATGGTTTTTTTGGTGAATAAAAATATAATAATGCATACCTCGGGTTACCTAGCAGATGCAGATCTGTGCCACCATTTGCACTGGCCCAAAAACGAAGGGAACATAGAAACGCCTTTGGGTCATAGGTGAAAAAAAAAGTCTGTATAGACTGCAGACGGAGGTGGAGGTGAGTAGCACAGCCCATATTAAAGGCTACCCAACATTCCAAGGCAGATGTTCCTTCTACCTTAAATAGTGCTGCAGCATCAGACATGTACTAGCACCAAAATATAGCTGCTGCATCCTTTCATCCTTTCATCCTTTTCATTGTCTGACTGAGTCACACACCAGTGATGGATATTCTTTTAGATTACACTCAGAGTCGGGTTATTAAAATACAAATGTCTGATATGCCCTGACTGGTCTGAAATGTGATTGAAATGCCAAAAATCAGTCTGCGCCCCTCGCACACTACTCTATTCTCTCTCCAACTGATGAAAAATCTGCAGACTAGAGCCAACCAGCACAGACTCAGCAGCCAGACTGAGAATCATGGCTCAAATCGGGCTAAAAATCACATAGTATAACCCTGGCTTTAGAAGAATTTCTTTCTCAAGTCACTTTTGTGAATCCAGCCCCTGGTTGAAAGATGATTTTGCCTATAACAGTAGAGATATCACTGTGCATTCCCATATGTCATCCAGCATTTAATCATATGCATAGTTTGAGAACACTTATAACACTTTTATGCACTGGTCCAATGATTCCCTCTAATTTATATATGGCTTTAAACTCTGTATGTATGGTTTTGTGCAGGTCTGAAAAACGTCAGCTAATACACTTGGAATGTGATACATGATGGGAAGAAGTTATGTAACAGCATAATACCAAAAATAAATATGATGAAGTCCAGCTACTGATGTACCAAATCAGAAGCATCAGATGAATATGATTAGAATACTGAACGCTGACTCTGTGCTGGAGAGTTTGTAATCCCGCCATTATTGTCCACTACTTAAACGTACAGCAGCTGCAACACAGATCAGACAGGAGTTAGGTTTGGTCCTGTTCTTCATACTGGGCAGAATTCTGCAGTAAAGAGTGAAACAGTGTGTGTTTATCAGTCTGTATGCATACCTTCTCTCTGTCATAGGCAGTGTTGTTCACACTCCTCTTTCTGTGTGTAGCGGTTGGCATTTCCTCCACAGCCACTGTAGATAAAGGGTCTACAGATGCCCACCTGAGAATTAAAGTACCAGCGCAGTGTATATCTGGAACATTCACCCTCATCCAGTGGCAATACACACGGATCTAATGTGCACATAAAAAAAAAAAACACAGAAATTCACAGCATGACATGAAAGCCAGCTCAGAAAGGAGAGACTAATATTTTCAGTCTTTAGAAGCATGTTTTATGTCAGCAGTGGCAGCGCTGCTAAGAATACAGTGATATTTAGTTTACAGTATCAGTAAACAGTAAAATGCATTAAGATGTATGAGTCATCTCTCACTGTTAATGAGACATATTTGTTTTTACTAAAGCTTGCACACAAACCAACACAGACGACTGAGAACAATGCAAACAGAGGGCATGCTGTTTAGAAAGCTAAAATGTAGGTCTGGGTGCAGAAAAGTTTGGCATAGTTTTAAAATCTGAAATATTTAACTGGCTTATCTCAGGCCAGAACACAAAAACTATGAAAAACTACACACTGTAAATGTGTGTTGCAATGTGACAGGTGTCTATCTCTATAGACAGTCAATCTCATATTCACTGTTTGCATGTATAAATGTATGGTATACATCATTAACAGTTTGTATGTCTATATTTAATTGATGTTCATATTTATATTAACGACTTCAAACAGAATCAGAAATGGATTTTTACAGAATGTCAACTATGCTAAACATGCAACTATGCAACTATGCAACACAGCCTCTCTTACAGTTAAATACACATACAAGGCAGTTGTACTGTATTTAGCTTATATTGTTACTGTCCTGCCAAAACCTTGTATCTCCATTTTTGCAGGTTTCACCTTTTGTATCTGGCAGTTGTACTTTGTTTCACAGTTTAATGATGAATGGACCAATAGAAATGACCTAAAATGACCATGATCAAAATCTTTTTACACTGACTTCCACTGAAAGTCAAGAATTTTTCCTTTCCCAGTAAAGCTCTCATTTTGTAGATATGCAAACAAAAATCTAAATGTGGCAGAATTACTGATGTTAACTAATGATGTTAATTATATTAGATCAGTTTTCCTGTATCCCAGCTTTGTAGGCTTTATAGCTTTATATTAAAGATTCAAAACTATTGGAAAAAACATGTTTTATGTGGCTAAACCACAGGTGTCGATACCCATGCTATATTTTCATATAAACACTTTCATAAATTCTAGGAATTCAAAGAAAATTTGTAACACACTTTTATATTTTTCCTTATAAATTATAATATTGTCTCTCAAAAACTCCATATCTCCAATTTTGACATAATGTGAATTGTTACACTGTTGATTTGTTCATTGTTCTTTACATTGTGTCAACATGTCATGATGAATGGACCAACAGAAATGCTCCAGAATGACTTAGAATAACATTTTTTTACATTGACTTCCATTGAAAAACTAGTTTTATTTGTTCTCCTGTTCCTGAAGTTGCCATTTTGGACATATTAGGTTCTTGCTTGACAGCAACATTGTCAAAGTCATAGTCAAA
This sequence comes from Salminus brasiliensis, assembly GCF_030463535.1. Classification (NCBI taxonomy): domain Eukaryota; kingdom Metazoa; phylum Chordata; class Actinopteri; order Characiformes; family Bryconidae; genus Salminus; species Salminus brasiliensis. The sequence goes on from NC_132884.1 coordinate 29,263,391, forward strand.
CAATAGAGAATCAACATACAGTGAAAACATGCGGAGAACGAACACAAAACACACACATCCACACTGCTGTCCACCTACGCACAAACACACCAACCTGCTTGCATTTAATCTGCATCCCTCATTCCTGTAGCTCGCACTTACATGACATTTGCACTGCATGTCAGCCAGTTTGTGTAAACATTCTTGTGACATGATTATTAATGTAGCTTTTATTTTTCTCAATATGCAGACATTGTACAATCAGCATCCCAGCGAACCCTTAACATGCTCAGTACATACATGCTCTGACACACAACCCCTGAAGCACCATTACACAACAAATAACAGGGCTTACCTTCACCTTTAACCTCTCTTTTCTGTTTCCCTGCATTTAATGCAACAACTGTTGCCTTGCCTGCCAAAATAGCCATATTATGTCATTCTACGTGTGTATAGGTTTACACAAATATGTACACACACAACTATGCACACAGACAACACACATACACCAAAGACAGCATAACACATTGTCATACCTTGGCTCTGGTTGATTGAGGGGGTAAGGTCAACGATTTCTTCCATGGGGTCATCATAGCTCTCAATGGAGTAAATATGCTCATAGTCGGGGTCATTTGTGTTTACCACAACATGCAATTCACGACCTAGAAACAAACACACATACACACGCACACCACCATACAAAAATTCATAACTGGCTGGAAATGTGAGCTTTTACAAATAAAATGATGATGATAATGTAAAGATTAAAGGAACTGTTTGACAAAATCAAACATACATGATTCCTCATTCACAGCAAGAATGACTCTACAGTAACTATATAACAAGACAGTCTACAGTTCATACAGGTCTGTAGATTTGTGCCAGACCCAAAATAATCCCCAAGTGACATACAAATGACATTACAATCATTACAGAATTAATATAGACAGAAAGGTATTTAGATGTTTATGAAACATTATCAAATTATTAGTACTATGAATCATAAAATATGACTACTATGAAACTAATATGTAATTAATCATCAATCATTAAATGTTTAATGTGCTTAAAAATGCTTCTTATCATCATTAGCCTAGTAGCTCTAATGCAAAATTACAGATGTATGAACTCAAAATTCAAAACAATTAGTGCTCAAGTGGAAAATCATGTAAATTTGAAAATTCCTTTAACCATATTAGTGTAGGATCGGACAATGTTAAATACAAATGCTGTATTTAACGTCTCACAGGAGTTAATAACGTATACACTGTAAGCTTTTAAAGTCAGGTCAACTTACAACTGTAAGTTAACTTATTACAAAACACTGAGTTAACTCAACTTTCATTTTTTCTAATCTTAACATTTTTTAAATCTGCATCAGCATTTGGAGTTGAGTCAATTCAAAAACATTAGTAAATGTGCTGCAGCTGCCTAAAATTGCTTAAATATTTTGTAAGATATTTGTGAGATACTTTCTTAGTCTGTCCCCTACATCCGTGATTTTTTACTCTATATTCCCATCTGCAGGTTAGAACTCCTATCACAAGGGACTGCTTTCTATTCTTAGATTTCTGACCATTGATAGCTGTGGTGTTAATGTGGTTTGGACTTGTGATAATCTCCTGTCTATTGACAGGCAGGCAATTAGGCAGTTCTGCCACTCTAGAGCCATGAATCTAAGCACAGCAGTGTCCAAGAAAGAAGTGAATCGAATGAAAAAGTAAATTTACTCAGAACTGTGTTTTTATGTAGTGTCATTTAACAGACCTAGAGTAGCACAGCAGTCTAACTGCCTGCTTATTGAGTGTTAGGAGATCATAAGTTTACATCACAGCAAGGGCTCTGCACTCCTTGCTAAAGGCCTCCCTGTCCGGGGACATCATGTAATATGGGGAGTTCTAACCCACAGATGAAAATGAACAATAAACAAATCTTGCAGAACTAATAAATGTGATTTGGGAGAACTTTTGACTAAACTATGTTAACTCAAAAGTGTTAAGTAATAACACTGTAATGACAGTTTACAGTGTAGTAATTTGATAAGCGTACAAAGCTAACACTCACAAGACTAATCACAAGACTTGACAGATAAAAGAAGAACAACATAAAGAAGAGGGACAAAGAGATGGGGAAATGATGGACAAAAGACTCACCCTCCTCGTCCCCTCGGCCTACTGAGAGCTCGGGGGACATGGAGGAGTGACTTCGGAAAGACTGCACCGACGTACGTGGCTGAATTTCTCCAACACCTGACAACATGCCCACAAGAAAATCACACACACACACACACAGGCAGCAGAACCCATCAGTAAACACACAGTCATACACACTTACTGACATATGTCACACCCTGGTGACAAGCAGTCTCACACTCCACATTTAGTAGAACATGCATTAGAGCCCAACAACATACCCAAATGTACTGGCTAAGGCAAACACCACATTTTAAATGAACCAACTAGAAACACACATATGCAGTACAGTGAATTTACTCATTTATTTGTTATGGGAAATGTAACTGTTATTAAACAGTTATCATTTTAAAAATATTGCATTATAGTCATAAAGGTGCAATAGTAAGGTGTTCAGCTACAACAAGCTGTCAGAAAAATGCTTCAGTGCGCCTTAGCAAAGTCCCTTGATCTGTACAGTAGGGACGGCACACCATTCTCCCAAAAGATATTCCCTCAGTTGTTTTTTTAATAGTGGAGGAGACTCTGAAATCAGTCTAAATCACATAAAAAATCTGGTGACTATAAGGCCATAACACCTATAACTGATCAAAGGATTAGAGTAAATTTGTACCATTTTTAAGCCCCAAAAAGGGACAAGTGGACCCAAACCCACAACAGTGGTACAGCGCCACCAGTCCCATCACTGTAGAGGTCAAACTTTCAGGCCTGTACCAATCTCATGGTTTATGCAACACATGCACTATTCTCCACTTTGTAGAGAATATAGTGAATAAGGCATCTTCTGACCGTATTAGATACTGTGGGACAGTACAAATATACATTAGTCTTTATAATGAGGGGCTTTTATGCACTGCAGCTCTGCTTTAATAGCACTATCTATATAGATAGTTAATATGTTCTTGCTCACATTTCCTGCATGTTCCAGCTACTCTTTTGTTTTTCCCCACATATCACACTAATGCACCAGCATTTCTCTCACTGAATGAGCACTTTTTACTGTAGTTTTCAACCCTATTCACTGATGTCTTTCCCATTAATCTAAACGCAGTAGCCTCTTTAGTCACTGTTCTTATTAAGACTGGGACTGAAGCTCTTGCCATCCATCTGCCTCAAAAATAAAACCTTTTTCATAGTCACTCAGATCTTTTCCTCTTGCCATCTTGATGCAAAATTAAGGTTAGGTGGGCCTGCTTAGCATTTTTAAACATTTTTAAGCATTTAAGGATAGTAAGATGTTAATTGCTTAATTATATCATGCAGAATATTTGCCTGGAAGCATTTTGCACTGTTGTTTATTCAGTTTTGCCCTTTAATAACCCATCTGTGTGCAAGAACATGATGCATACATGAAAATTATGCATGGGTCCAACAGCTTTATAAATAGTGTCACATGTAACATCAAACACGATCCAGAAACTGAAAATTACTAACACTGTTGATAGATGAGCCATATTAGAACTGGATTAGTTTATCGGGGGGGTGTCTGTATCAAATATGTTACATGTCTCCTCAGAGATGAAACCCATCCGGGCAGCAATAAACGTGGTTCAAGCTGTCAAATAGACACTTATTTCACTTAAGTATAAAGCAAAGTTTCAACAATTCAAGATTTAGTTCAATAATTTAACAATTGTAAATTGAGAAAGTTTACATTTTATCAAATTTGAAAATATAAAATCTGCTTGTGATTTTCTCAGAAGAGAAGGATGCACATCTTTTATTTTTCCAGGCAAATGTCACCTCTCATAAGGAAAAAGGGAGTTTTAGGTCATTACCACATGCTGTATTGACTAAATCAAATTGACGATAGGACTGTAAATTTCAACAAATCATTACAATGTTATAGTAGTTCACCTTCTAACTGATAGAAATTGTACCTATTGCACCTTTACAACAGCCTGCAGTCATCTCACTGTATTGATGTGTTAGGTGGCTATGGTGACTCCGAATGGTATTTGCAGTAGTGTCAGAAAAGCATACTGGTCATTGAACTTACCTCCACAGGCTTCAGAAAGGGGAAAAAGTGGAGACAGAGAATGACATCAAATGAGTTACAGCTACAGTGTGTTACATGATGTTTTTTTGTACAAAGTCTTACTAAAAGGTACATAGTGGATTTACTGTGTATTAAAATATACACTCACCACAGTGCTGGTTCATCTCAGTTCGAACAAAAGCACGAATCTCATCCTCCTAAGAAGCACCAGAGAGAGGCATGAGTGATATAATGAAAGAGTGAATAGAAGGGCTACATGAGATGAGAAGGAGAGCGTGTGATGAAGTATGTGTTCTAACCGTCAGGCCTGGCTCTCCTCTCTCTCCTTTAGTTCCATCAAGACCCACTTCACCCTGGCATAGAAGACATGGGAGAAGGAGAGAAGAATGGATCCATATTGGGAAAAAAATACATAGAAATATGTGCTTGTCATATGACAAATACATATCTAAGCAATACATATCTTTTTTGGCTATTTACATACAGTACAAAAAATCTAAACTAATAAGTACTTTATAATATTATTTAATATGGAAAGGGATGTGTGGCCTCACCTGTTCTCCTCGTTCTCCTGGGATTCCTGGAATACCTCGAGGGCCGACCATGGCAGGACCTGGAGGGCCACGTTCACCCTACAAAACATTCCACACAAGCTGGCATTTGCAAAGATCTAACCATGGCCTTGGCTCTCCTACACACAATAACTTGACAGAAAAGGACCAGAAGTGTAGGGCAGTGGTGGCTCAGCGGTTAGAGCTCCAGGCTAATGATGACAGGGTTGTGGGTTTGATACCCAGGCTCTGCAAGCTGCCACTGTTGGGCCCTTGAGCACGACCCTTCACCCTCTCTGCTCTCCGGGCGCTGGAGTTGGCTGCCCACTGCTCTGAGTGTGTGTGCTCACTGCCCCTAGTTAACTACCACAGATGGGTAAATGCGGAGGAGACATTTTGCTGTACGTAGTACAGTGACAAATACGTGATACATGATCATAGCATCCTTCTCAGTATAGCAACACACAGTAAACTCAGTACCTTCTGTCCCTGCAGTCCTTCAGGGCCTTTTACTCCAGCAGGCCCCTGAGGGCCTGTTAGACCAGCGGGGCCATCAGTACCTCGGGGACCTGGGGGGCCAGGCATGCCAGCGGGTCCCTGAAGAGTGAGAGAAAGAGAGAAAGAGAAGGTTGGATAGATGCACTAGGAAATTTTTACCTGGAGTACCGTGTCGCTAAGTAGTACTTACCCGTTCACCTTTGTCTCCTTGTGTTCCTTTTGGTCCCATTACACCATCAAAACCTCTGTCGCCCTGATCAATAATGCACAGAAGTCTTAATGCACATGAATGCTCTTTATCAGCACTGTTTAACCCTAAAACCGAATGGACCAGATTCATAAAACATGACGTCACAGTTAATTGTTACGGCTTCATAAACGAGGATTCCCAGTGTGTTTTACCCTGTGCACTTTGCATTAAAAGTTCTGCTTTGGATTAAAGATCTTTTCGATTATGTTTTAAACCATGTTTGGCTTTTTCCAGGGTTATGAGTAAAATACTGTAATAATGAAGAGGGAGCATTGTCACCTTATTGACAGAATGAAATACCTTGCTACACATCTGGCACTACATAACATTGATAGCGTCAGGTTTTATGAATCTGGCCCAATATGCTGGAACATAGACGTTGTTTCAGTTGAAGTCTGATTAACCAAGTGAAAAGTCTTTGACTATACATATACATTTACACTATACATTCCAGTTTCATTATGAATCTTTTAAAAATTAGTTGTGTTAATGACAAGCCCATACTTTAGGTCCAATAATTCCCTCTTTTCCTGGGGTTCCTGTGGCTCCTGGAGCTCCCACATCACCCTGTAACAGAAATTAAATTCTGACACAATTTCAACACAAGAACACAAAAGAGAAACTGTATATTTCTGTGTGTGGTTTGTATGTGTATGCTTGCATTTCAGAAAGACCAAACTGTCCTGAAAAAACACAGCCGCTGTTTTCAGAATCAATTAAATGGTCCTGATTTTATAAGGTACAAAAGTTGCTTCAGTAACCAAAGGAGCAAACACATTTTAGTTACTGAAGTTAAGTTTAAGTTTGGGCTTAGGTTTAGAGTTAGAGGATTCTTATTATATTACCCTAACCCTGTGACTAAATCTAATGATGAATGGTCCAATAGAAATGCTTCAAATCGACTTGGAATGAAAGCTTTTTGCACTGTCTTTAAATGAAAGATGAGAAGGTTTTAATTTTTTGTAATGTCTTTTTGCAGATTTAGAAGTTTTGTATGAGAGTGACGATATATAATAATGGTCATTTGTATGGGACAGTATGTATAACCTTGCGTCCTAAACATAGTTTTGTATGACAGTGACAGTATATACTAATGGCCATTTGTATGGGACAGTATGTATGACCTTGTGTACTAAACGTTGTCACATATTTTTTGCGCTTGTGGTGTCTATGTATTTTTTGTAGGCGTGTTCATGCATACCGATTCTCCTTTCCTTCCAGGCAAACCTGCTCTGCCATTAATCCCAGGATCCCCCTTTAAACAGAAGTCATATCATTCACAGTGGAAGCACAGCACAACTCACAAGTTCTCTCTGTCTCCATATCACTCTCTACATTTCACTCACCCTTTCTCCTTTTTGTCCACTTGGTCCACACACCCCCTTGGACCCTCGTTCTCCCTGTAAACCAATAAGGCTGTCAATCAAGCTGCCAGTCACTCAACATGACAGGGAGCAATGAAAGTATAGGCAGTTCCGCAGGAGAGCTCTATAAATGTCTCTGTAGATTAGAGCACTATTCATCTGTCAGTCAGTCACACACACACACACCTCAAGAATACTTCGATCGTAGTCTGTCTGGTTAGTGACTTTCAGCAAATGGACTGAATCTAGACAAGGGTTTGAGTATTTTAGTCTGAGAGCTATGACATTCCCTCTGTGGATCAGTGGATGCTCGATCTGGGCAAGTGTTTTGAGATAGTGTGTGTTTTGTGTGTGTGGCTCTGTGGGGAAAAGGGCAGTAAAATTGCTGTCTACACAAGCCTCACTACTCAGAAGAGGAGTAATTCATACACAGGTGAATGTCTTTCATGCCCCCAGTCAGCCTACACACACACACAAAGTGAGGTTCATATGAGTGTCAGGCAATGTAGCATTCAATCCAGACTGTAGCTGAATTATAAGCAGTGCTATCACCCAGCATGGAGGGCTTTACAAGGTTACAGATAAACATATGAGGTTCGAAGCCTAATAGAAAAGACAATTATAATGAATTATAATTGCAGACCACCTCCTATCCCACTTGCACACACAAACAAAATTCCATATACACAAACACACATATACACACATGTGTACATAAACAAACACGTGTGTAAAAAACAATCACATACCTTGGGTCCGCGCATACCCATCAGACCAATCTCTCCCTTCTCTCCTCTCAGACCAGGGAGGCCATCTTTTCCAGGTGTTCCCTGACAAATACAAACACAAATCAATCCAAGGGCATCAGAAAAATCAGAACTATGCTGTAACTCTGGAATAGATGGTGGCCTAGAAGAAGATGGATGGAAATAATACACACAGAGTCTCCTGGAACTCCTGGCTGTCCTCCCTCACCCTGCAAATCAAAATTCGAAATTACATTCAATTTTCCCTTAAAATTTAAACCACTTAAAATGAGCAACAGATATAGCTATGTTTCAAATATCATTAAAACTTGGCTCACATTGTCATATTCAAAACCCAGAATTAAACAACAAAGCAGAACAGTTTAGTCATGTTTTAACAATGAAGGGTGTAAAACTAGGAGACATTCCCAGGAATACCTTCTGTCCTCCTGGACCACGAGCACCTTGGAACCCAGTAGAGCCTCGCTCACCAGGCTCTCCTCTCAGACCCTACAAACAGTGGGAAAACTTACTACAGCACTTACTGCTATTAAAGCAGTAACTATTGAGCATATTGGGCATACTGCACCAATATTTACATCAATATATATTTGTATTCAGACTCACCTGCACCCCTGGTGGTCCCTCCTGTCCTTTACTGCCCTTTTCACCTTGCAGTCCTTTGGGCCCTCGCTCTCCCTGTGGAAAACAACAGTCTATTACTCTATAATATTAGAATATTACTATACATCTTGAAAGGTCCTCAAACATTCATGCTAAATAGATCACAGTAGATTCATGAATATATGAGAAATGTAATCTTTGAAAAGTCTAAAATTCTGTGAGGTTTGTATAAAGTGTATACTGCACCCCACATATTTCATCCTGTCTGTAGGCTGAATCTGCCTGTCTCTGCTTTAAGCTTTCAAGGGTTTAAAGTCTCACTTCATCATGACAATTTCGTCTCATCATTCCCCCTTGAGGGAATTCCCACAGCCTTAAGACCATTCCATTACTTTACTTTACTTTAATTAAAGTGAAGTTTGTTGCCTCTTAATAAGAAAGGTGCTCCAAACTGCATTAAACCTTTATTATAGAGATTGTTCCAATTTGATCCAGTGAATCCGGTGGTATCGGCTACTTTAATCCTGATCCAGTTATAGTTCTTAGTTTTAACTGCTGTGTGCTCAGCGTGCCCTCTGGCATCCTTAAGACACTGTTAACAGATGTTATTCACAGCCTACAGCCTGTGCGTACTTAGAAGGTATCAAAACAGTTTATAGTCTGCAATGTGGAACTACTTTACAGTGGAACATGACAACTTGCTAAAAACATAATATAATATCAGAAACTAAATCAAACTACTGCTGAAACTCTGCTTTCCCAGCGTGAGAACCACGTGCCTGAAGAGCGCTGATGAGTGCATTTAGAACCGAGAGAAAGAGCCTAACGCTAACGCTAATGTTCACACGGTATAGAATACCCAATCATAGAGGATTCATCTTACAATAAAAAAAGTTATTTTACATCAGTAGTCGACAAACAACAACAGATATCAGTTTAGAGTGTGTACCACAATAAACACACATATATGAAGTGACTGTAAGGAACTGGGAGCTGAATGATCAGGGGTGTCAATAAGACATGATTATAAGATATGGAACACACCATATAGAAACAGTCTGCAAATTGCAAAAATAAATGAATAAATACACAGCACGTCTACAGAAAATGCTAATATATAAATCCATGCAAAAATATACTTCTCTATTCTCCTACTGCCCTGTCCTTGACCTCTCATATGATGTAGGTGTTGAAAAGAGTAATGAAAGAGTCTCTCTGTGTGTAAATGTGTAAATGATATTCATTGAACGTCTTTAAAGCACTTACCGTTTCTCCCTTATTTCCTTTCTCCCCAGCTGGCCCACCCACCAGTAGAGTTTCACCCTATACAGTTCAAGGTGAAACACAGATCTGGAATTATAGCAGTTCTACATATTGCCACAACAAACAAAAAATAGACAAGATATAAAAATATAATACAGTGATTAACAAAGTGGGGTCTTGTATAGCCTGGGGGTCCATAATGTTGTTACTTTTTGAGATGGAGATGGCTTGTACCACATTGTACATCAAAAACAAAGCAGCCTACTATGCTCGGCGCTTGAATGCTACATGACCTGCTTATTCAAACTATACAGTGGACAATGGACAATGGCTTTAAACAGCCAAACGCTCAGAACACGTCATCTGGTGAGAAGGACAAGGAAGTCAGAGCAGAATCAACAAAACACAGTCTCTTCTTTGGTAGCTCGGGCACATTGCTAAAGCAAAAAGCTAAATGCAACAGAAGCTCCTGCTTACGTCACAGAAATATGATGCGTATTAGCCTAATGTATATAACAGGATATTCTGATATAATTAACATTTACCTTCTCTCCTTTGCCTCCTGGAGGACCTGCCTCACCCTATGAATTAAAAGAAGTTAATATAGTTAAAAGAGGCTTATATAGTTTTGCACATGCTTAGTATTCATTACTTCGTTAAAAACAGGCAAAATTTTAAATAGATGGTCAATTACACTCACCTTGTCCCCTCTGCTTCCTTTGCTACCTGGAAAGCCCTGCAAACATTAGATATATACATATATATATATTTCAACATAACTACTATTTGTGAGACATAGGGTAATTTATTAATCCCCCTGTGTGTCGGTGTATAATGAATGTTAGATTTCAGCTGGCTGCTTTGTCCAAAACAACTTACCAGTGCCAACTGCAGGGGAGACACCCCTGGAGCAATTGGGAGTTAACTGCCTTGTTTAGGAGCACAATGGCAGGAGATAACAGAACTGCAGTGTTAATAGCTGAGATCAAACCCATTTCTTGGAACAGAGTCAAGCTTTGTTTCTGCTGAGCTGCTACTAGTGTACGTGTGTGTGTGTGTGTGTGTGTATTTTGAGCCCTGATATACAACACAGTAAGAGGTACTGAATTATAATGATTTGGAAATTGCAGTGAGTGGGAGAGATGTATATTCTAGCACTAAATATAAAGTGTGACAAACACAGCTGCTCTCCCCACACATGCTTTTGCTAATCTGCTTTTCCCTCCTACTATTCCCTTGAATACATTCAGATATGCTGGCCCATCTCTCCATTTGTAAACACCCTGATCGAGACACTGACAGTACTGGAAGACCTCTTTCTGGGCACCATGAGTCATGATGGATTAACAGAATACAGCAACAGGTGCAGACGCTGGTGGTGGATAGATTGTTTGGGACAGAGCGCATGGATTGTTAGGACTGCACAGTATGACATTGGACACAGATAACGAGATGAGTAGGCAAGTAATATATGAGTTGGAAATTATGTAATGTAGGTCCGCAAGCAAATAGGAAATTCAAGTATAATTACCGGAGCGCCTCTCTCTCCATCTTGTCCAGGCCGTCCTTCTTCTCCCTACAGCATTTATATATTGTTAGTTTTAGAATTATACCATAACCCCATATATATATATATATATATATATATATATATATATATATATATATATATATATATATATATATATATATATAACTCCCACCCCACACATCATTGACTGTTAGCTTACTCTTTTAACAGTTAATAAAATAAATTGCAGAGAAAATCTATTTTCTGCACAAGATGTAATGTTATGGTGTGCGTTTACTGTACAACCATGGAGGCTAGCATTGAATTAATATATATACACACACACCACTTTATGAGGTCCACTAGCCTTGTGTCCACTATGTATGTCCACAGTTACAGAATTTAGGGCATCTGTTGTCATACACAATTTATCAACCACACTTTATAAACTCAGTCCTAGCCCTAGAGAATTTCTGACCATGCATGTTTTAACATTTCCCCAGCTCTAAAACACCCACTTCAGCTTACAAAGGCTAAAAGGTTTGTATATTAGCTGAAGAGTTGAACCAGTTGAATTTGAGCAAAGAAAATGTGCAGGGCAGCAGCAATCCAAGACCACAATTTCAGAACTGAACCATTTTCAACCCTACAGTGACAAATACATGGTACTGGAGATATTTTACACAAGTCAGTGTCACTGGTAGGCTGACAGTGGCCCACCACTCATAAATATTCAGCCAAGAGCAGCTCTGTGGTCAAAACCTGCTCAATGATAAAGGACTGGAGGACAGCTAACACAAAATGTCCATGACAACAGATGGGCTAGCGCAGTTCCAATGGACAGCACAGTATGGCACTGTACGGTTGCATTTTCATTCCAGCATTAGTGCTGAATTTTGTTATGTCTATCAAAACCACTGTTTGATCAAATGCAATCAGCACATAAACGTGACATTATCACTTTCATAAAAAATAATACAAAACAACAGCTGGCCAGCATCACTATAAAAGGTAAATTTAAAGCTTCTCCATTGTTGCTATTGTTGCCATTGTTGACACTAGCCTTGCGTGAGACGTGTCCTCACGACACAGCCTCCAGAGAATCCTGGCGTATTTCATGGACAATTTTTGTGAAATATAAAAAACAGGTACTTCATCGTACAAATCGTTTTGGATTACTAATTGTACCATGCTATACCACACACACAAGAAAGGTGGAGCTACGAGGTAGGTGTTTTCAATAAAAATACATTGTAAGGCCTTACCCGAGATCCTGGATCACCTCTCTCTCCTCTCTGTCCTGGAACTCCTACAGCAATTTCACCCTACAAGAGGATGGAGACATCATGCTTTGTATATTTTGTAAATTGGAGACAGATGCCAGCTACACATGCAATATCCAAACAGTAATGATAGAATCACAAAATCTCACCTTATCACCCTTAACCCCTTGCAGACCTGCAGTACCCTTAAGAGGAAGCGAAACAAAAGACACCATGGAAAACCAATTTAAAATGTTTTCACTCTCACACAAACATACATACACGTTAATTTCCTAATTGGTTTGCTACTCACTGGTGGTCCAGGGGGTCCAGGAGCACCAGGTGTCCCTGGGTTTCCTGCTTTGCCTAAAAAGCCTGGCAAACCCTTGAACACAGATCAAAATAAATGTCAAAACACAAATAATGTCAGTACACAACACAAAAAGCTTTTGATTATTTCAAACATATCTAAAACTATTTAAAACATTACAAACCCTCTCTCCCGGAGATCCTGGAGCACCTGGTTGCCCTGCTTCTCCTCTTTGACCTGATAGCCCTGGAGTTCCTGATGTACCCTGAGGCCCAGGGGGTCCAGAAGGACCTGGTAGACCAGAATCACCCTGATACAAAACATAAACCACATTCAAATATAAAACAAATCTGAGATACTAAGAGCAATAAGAAGAATTAAAGTGATTGTTTCTATGTGTGTGAATAAAACCTTTAAGCCTGGAGGTCCAGATTGTCCTGGTGGGCCAACCATTCCCACACCTGCTTCACCCTAAAAGCAAAAACAACGTTTTCTTAAGCTGACATTACTGAAAAGATATCACTGAGACGATCCAGAAAGTATTAGTGTCAACAACTGTATTTTAAAAGTTCTTTACTTTGGTTCCTTTAGGCCCTGGTGATCCTCTTTCTCCCTGAAAAAAAAGCAGAGTAGAAAAGAAACATTAATTTTTTAAGCCAAATATACTGCCTATACTGTTGCTTGCCTCTGTTTGCAGAAACTTACTTTTTCACCAGACTCCCCAGGATCACCTGTTGTACCCTACAAAACAAACATCAACATCATCAAATCAGTAGTGTGCTGTGAAAGGTGGAAGATGGATGTGGGGTTTCTGGAGAGTGGCTGAGTGCTTGTTTGTCACACTCACTCTGTCTCCTTTGATGCCAGCTGGTCCCTTGTCTCCTTTAACACCCTGAGACACAGAGACGACATCAATCGGATTAAGATTTTACCAGTTGAAAATAAGCGTGTAATATGTGAAGGAACCAGTGGAGCGACGGGCAGCACCAAATTAATGAGATTAGCGCATTAGTCTACAGCAACTTGCTAAGAGAGTCAAGAAAGGGTACAAAATATTTCTTTTCCTAGCTTTGAGATAGTTTTAGGGGGAAAATGAAAAATGAAGAATTGTGATACAGTGATGATTTAAAAATGACCATTGTGCAGAGGTTTGGAGAGGATAACTAATTCATCATGATATTTTAACACAATGTAATGAACAACATTTAGGGCAAATGAGTTAGAAGATTGTTGGATAGCTACACAAAAGGATGACATTCAAACACACAGGTCAGAATCACCTGTAATCCGGGTGGACCTCTCTCTCCTGCTACGCCCGGTAGAGTTTCGCCAGAAGGACCCTTTAGTAGTCAAGAAAAATTAGGATTACATTCATAAGCTGCACTAAACATTTAAACAGCAATAGGAAAAAGATCCAATCCATTCACTGCAATTTGATATCTGTTTTCCAGAAGACACCTCTACAGTCTGGCCTGTATTAATATCAAAACATAAAGGAAAGCAGAAAGTGCACACAAACATTTTATTGAAAGACTACAAGAAATAAAGGGGGACTCTGTGGAGTCTAGTTCATTATATTGCATTTCTTTTAATATGAAACAAATCCATAAAAAATGCCCAAGAGCTTTACACAAAACAAAACCTTCAAATTACCCACTATGTCACTGCTCGCGTCATCCAGTCTGATAAATAACACATGCTGTTCTCTATGAAAAAATCTAAGACTATGACTCACCCTCTCACCCTTCACCCCAGGGGGTCCAGCGACTGACTACATATAAGAACAGGAGGGAAGTAAACACACACAGAAAAAGAAAACACAGACATTACATGCTCATGTGTGCACAGTGGCCAAATAATTTATTCTGATTGTAGCATCTTTTTTTCATTAAGGTGCTCCAAAAGGTTCGTTGAGCGATTCCACAGAAGAATCATTTTTTTTGCAATTTTTGTAAAAGAGATGTGTAAGGGGGCCTTTTAAAGACTTCAACTATCACTCTTCTGTTGATGTAAAGGCTCTTTACACTTACAAATCTCTATTACAAACTTTGTATGGGACCAAAAGTGGTTCTTCTATGGCATTGCTTTAGCTTTAGGGTCTGGGAATACGACCCTGGCTAAAGCAGTGCTATAGACCCTAAAAAATGTTTATATAGTTTTTGAGTTCTATATGTAAAAAAAGATCATACAAATAGACATACCTTTCCTGGTGGACCACTGTCTCCTTGCTCACCTTTCAGCCCTGGAGGGCCACTTGGTCCAGCAATACCCTGTGGGAAAACAGTAAGTGCAGAGTAACATATGGGCTAGATTAGGGCTAAAGAGAAAAGCTTCAGAGCAGTCAGATGGATGTCCAAAAACATGTAAACATTTGCCTGTTTTCCAGGTAATCCAGGTGTTCCTTCTTTTCCAGGTACCCCATCTCTACCAGGGACGCCAGGCTTTCCTCCTTCTCCCTGTGGAAAATGATCAGTGTAAGTGAGTAAAGAGAGAGTAAATGTTTTATGTACTATTCATTTCAGACATAAATAATGCATAATCATGTGTGGTGGTGAACTTTGCTGGGTGTTTATAAGCAATAGGACATGAGAGAGAGTGTGCTTCCATGAATAACGTTGCGGCTGTGATTTGATCAAAGACCATTACACACATAAATCAACACAGCCTGAAGAGTTCTATAGCTGACATCGGTGTGTTGCGACCATTGTTTCATCATACTTAATCATGATCAGCAGAGCTTGGCAGTTGTGGTAAAAAATGCTGTTATACCAGCTGTTGTATAAGATGTATTAAAACTCAAGTCTTGTCTACTTACCACTTGTCCTGGGAGACCTGGAGGTCCTTGTGGACCCTAGAGAAATCACAACATTTCATTTCAACCTTCAGGTGAAGCATATGTTGTATGTTATTCACGTTCTGAAGTCATTATTATTAAACATACAATTACAGAGAGGAAATGAGAAGGAAAATACAGAAATGAGTGTTCCGGCAATCCATTAGCACTTGCCAAAAAGGAAACATTAATTAGACCATAATGGAATGGCTGACTTTCCCCGTTCTGCATGAAGTGGGTTATTAGCAGGAGTCAGATGAGAACACACTTATATGCCCCAGGATAAGCAATTTCCTGGGTTTTTTTTCTGTACATGTTTATATATGGCTTAATAGTGCAGAGCAAATTATTGGTTTTATTTAGCAATTAATCTGTAAGGCATGGATAAAACATACTAATAATCTTTTTAGATATGTTTGAGCATGAAGTGTGTTTGCCACTTCAAAGGAAGTTTGCATAAAAAATTAATTTGCACTGCCGATGCTCAGTAAAATGGAACCATAATGACTAGTAATAGCCAGTATATAACATGGACTAGTCTGGCTAGAGTCTGGACTAGATTTTTTTATGCAAAACCAAAAGCCCCTTATACAACCTTACCTTAAGCCTCATTGATTGATTCAAGAAAAGTCAAGGTAGAGATTAAGCCATTAGGAATATTAAGATCAGGATTACAACTAAATGTAGCTTTAATCTTACAATAGCTCCTGGTGTGCCTGTAATTCCAGGCGGTCCTCTGATGCCTTGTGGTCCTGGAGGGCCCTGTAAAAATAAAAAAGCAAGAACACTCATTTTAGACAGTGCAATTATTTGATGTCCTGATATGTTTTATATATCATCAGGCAAATTTTTGTATCTCCAAAATGACAACTTTACAGGAGAAGGAAAAAACCTTAACCTTCAATGGAAGTATTTTTTATTGGTCTATTCATTATGACATTTCACACAATGTAAAGAACAACTACCAGATCCAAATTATGTCAAAAAGTGCAAAACTGCAAAAATGGAGATACAAGGTTTTACCGCAATTGTGAAAAGATGTACCCACACTCAAATTTCGCACTCAAGTAAAGCATAAATTAGTTTAATAATAGTGGAAAAATATACAAAAATCCCATTTACCCATCAAATAGCCAAGACCTGGCAGTGAGTTCAAGCCTCCATTTCAATTCAAGAATTACTAAGAGAGTTTGAACTGTTTTATATAATCTCTTTTACACAAAGTATTGCATTAAGCCTGATCATTTAGAGAGGCAACTTTCTTTTTAAGAGGTTTAAAAGAAAAGCGACTTACCTGGACCCCCACACCTGGTTCCCCATTGTCACCCTGTACGTTTTATGAACACACATAGTCACACACATGCACATACAACAATCTTTTTATTCTTGCATGGTGAAATCTGGTCAATCAATAGTATTAATTTATACAGAATAGCCAGGACGGTCTGCCACAGTAACATCATCAGAATCATAGAATCACACTGACCTTCACACCAGGTGGTCCTTGTTGGCCATTTGGACCCATTGGCCCCTGTAATGAAACCCATAATTAGTAAGAGGTTTCTCTGCATATTTGTGTGGGTAAAAGAGAGTGTGACACACATATACTTACAGTGGGTCCTCGTATTCCCGGATCTCCAGGATTTCCCTGAGCAATACACATTACACTTAGGAATACTGACACAAAGCAGAAGCTTCCAGCCACACATACAACCACATGTACAGAACACAGGTAAACATATGCATATTCCAATCTCCTAATGATTAACACACACAGTTACACACATGCATGTTAACATAACCACCTATAAGCTCTTTTCCTTTTAGTTACTGCATTTTTAATGCATTTGTACAGTTGAAGATACATAGGCAAACACACATATAGCATTGGTGTAATTAATTATACAGATGTGCTAATCCAATTCAATTCAATTCTCTGGAGACTGGATACTATATATACACTACTTTCCAGATCTCAACATCACTGAATGTGTTTGGGATTACATTATTGGTGCATATAAGCAGAAAATGCATCTACAACTGATCTTTGAGATGACATCTTCAAGAGATGTCATAAATGAGGAGACAGGTCACTGGTTAAAATATGAATGGGAGCTCGTAATGCTCAACATAGCACTTTATACCCATCCTTTAAAGGAAATTATTTTCGTTGCTCCCTATTCATAGAGATGGCAACACAGTGAACATACTTGCCTATAATGACTATGACACAACATAGTGAAGACAGTCATGCCCCCATATTATTATTTTTTTATGTAATTGCTCTAGAAGATTTATACAATTGCCCTGTTAGAATATTAAAACAAACAGGACTAAGAAGCTTTACTAAATATGAACTGATCAATATATTTACTAAAATTAGTATCTTGCTAATTCCAGTATATTGGATTGGAGCATCATTAATAATTAATTACAACTAAAATGTCAAAACCCTAACACAAATCTTACACACATACACATATACACACATATAGAACATACTGTACAGACAAACAGATGGACAGAAATACAAGCAGACAGACATTACTCCCTCCCCCCCACCCATTAAAAAGCACAGCAGCCAACAGTTGCAGCCACAGAAAAACCTACCGGTCTGCCCAGCACTCCTGGGAACCCAGGCAAGCCCTAAATAAAGAAAAGGAGAGAGAAACGGAGGAAGAGAAAGGGACAGTGAAGGTTAGAGAAGTTAGAGAAGAACAGAGTAAAAGGGCACAGATGAATCAGAAATGAGAGGAGCGTGAGATAAGAAAGGAGTGGGAGTAGACAGGTTTATGGTTGGAGAAAAGAAAAGACAGGGTTGTGAGCTGTTAGAAGCAATGCTGCATAGGTTACTTTCTACAGTTCATCTACGTAGCCTCAGCCAAAGAAAAACAGCTCCAGCGGCTTATCGTAGCTTCACAGCCAATCCCCAGGCTCTCCCGAGAGGGGCCGCCATGTTGGGCTACAGTTACTCACAGGTGGGCCTGGTTGACCGGCTGACCCCTTCAAACCCTGCTCCATAGGGGAATAAATAAAGGTGTGAGTGGAGCCTCAGTGCTCCTCCACCTCCTCAGTTCACTAGAGTCATTACCTTCAACTACTGTCTTTCTCCTTTCACTAACTCCCCTAATAAGGTGCACGTATTAATATGATTATTCACATCAGTATCTTTCCCTTCACTTTGGCTTGGGCCTTCATGTGATGTTAAGCAGAAACAATCCTGATAGTTGGCAGAAAAAATAACTTTATAACTTTGTAAAGTACTACTTAAGTACTGCTGAGCCCACTATCATTTTATGATGTTCCCAATATAGTAAAAAGCTTTGTAGGACTCACCATTTTCAGGTCACCTTAAAATGTCATGAATTACAATGAATACTCCAGTATTCTTATCAGCATTCATAGTATCATCATTAAAGAGCAACATAGTACATTCTATAATAAAATTACTGTACAGTACAAATAGTTAAAACAAGTCACATCTGGTTTCTCACCGGCTTCCCATCAAGTCCAGGTTTTCCAGGTTCTCCTGTCAGACCCTAAAAACAGTATTACTTTAATATCAATCACTGAAAACTCAACCATTGAGTTTATAACATCCATAACACCTTAAAAGCACACCCATATTGGAAAGAGACCAGACTTACAGGGAGGCCATCTCTACCCTTTTCTCCAGCTTCTCCTCTGTCTCCCTTCTCGCCACGAAAACCTGCCACACCCTGTAGAAAATAGGAGCATTTTGTTAATAAATACACAGCAATGTACAGCTAGGACAGAATCACAGCACACTTATATACAGACATACACACACTCACAGAAAGCAAAACACACTTACTCGCTCTCCTTTAGGTCCAGGAGGACCTTGTGCGCCAGCCTCTCCTTTAATACCTTGAGGGCCAGGCAGACCCCGTGGCCCAGGCAAACCAGGGAGTTCAGTGACTGAATCACCCTACAATACATTATCACACGAAACACACACACACACAAACACAACAGGCACCATACAAATATAAATACATACATACACACATAGGTTCATCTATAGCATAAAGTATGGGGACAGTAGTCAGCATTCAAGTGCTTATGGTTTACCTTGGGGCCTGGAGGTCCAGTTGCACCAGTTATCCCAGGTTTACCCTAAAAGATAAAAGCTCAATAATCGTGTTCAACTGTTTAAATAGGTAGTGAAGTGAAAAGTATCTTGATGAACGTGTACTCACCGAATCTCCTTTATCTCCTTTCTCTCCTCTTTCTCCCTAAGGGTTGCAGATTTAATCAAACTTTTTGGATTTACATGCACATATTTATAAATCAATCATTAACATTGATCCAACCAACATCACAAGAACAAACGCTTTTTCTGCTACCTTATCTCCAGGTCGGCCCGCCTCTCCCAGCTCTCCAGCTCGTCCTGGTACTCCTGGTATACCAGGTTTTCCTGGCTCTCCTGCCTGTCCTGGAGGACCCTCTGGGCCTCTTTCTCCAATAGCTCTGCCTGTGGGGCCCTGAGGGCCTGGAGGCCCTTTCTCACCCTGATCACCTTTTGAACCTCGCTCACCCGGGAATCCTCGAGCACCCTTACACCAAGAGAAAAATAACATAGACAAAACAACAAAGAAAGAGAACAAAGGGAATATTAAAAAGGAAAGGTGGCAAAAACTATTAAACTTAGTAAGCTCTACATCTAAATATAACTATAAAAAAACTATTTACTGTCACATCCTGTCTTTTAAATTGTTATTTTTAGGAGTGTAGGGTGATATGAGGCTGACAGGGCATGTTAATCAGTTGAAAGCATGTTGAAAGAGGAGGACAATGAAAGCAGGAAAGAAGTATGTATGAGGAGTTAAAAAGAGATGGAAAAAGCCTAAGTGAAAAGGGGGGCAAAAATAATAAGAATACAGACAAAAAATAAACAAAGGAGAAAGAGACAAATGCAAATGTGACTATGTCGCTAGAGGGTTTTAGGCAGGAGCAGCTGATGGCCTGTTGTCAGTTCAGCACCACAGACGGGCAGCACCATGGACAGTGCCTAAGGAGAATTCAGCCCCTACACCTGCTCTTCTCTGCACATGCCAGCAAAAGGGCAAGCTTTTAATTTGACCTACAATTAATTTGACACACGCACAAACAAACACACACACACAAACTTACGTCAGTGCCAGGAGGGCCTTGTGATCCTGCATCTCCTTTATCTCCTTTTTGTCCTTTATCTGGCTTCTCTATACCAGCATCCAGCAAGATATCCTTCTTGTCCACCACCATCTTTAAATCCCTGACCTAGAGATAGACATGTTTTAGAGCAAGGTGTTTTGAAGCTAGTTCCATCAATATCATTATCAATTATTTTCATAATTTCCATGTTTAACCTTTGAGTACCTCAATGCCAAAATCTGAAAGAGCCCTCTTCACATCCTAAAACCAGATAGAAGAATCAGAAAAATTGTTAGTCAACTCTCTTTCTATCTGTTGTGTTGAGTGTTTCCATCTCAACATGTGTTGGGTGTGTGTATGCTTACCACTGGAGTTCCTGGCTTGCCAGGCGATCCATCCTCACCCGGATCTCCCTGACAAAAGAATGATATATTTAAATCAAAATCCTGTATAAATATACCATATACAGTAATCTAGAAAAATGAAATACAGACACAGTTAATAGAACATACCTGCTCTCCTTTCACACCTGTAGGCCCTCTCTCACCCTTTCAAAACAGAATGTATCCATTTAGCAACAGTAATGAATGATTTTATTTTAAATGGCTGCTGTGTTACAGTTGTTACATTTTTTCATGGCAACAAAAATAAATTTGTTGCATTTGCTGATGTTTTATACTGCAGCCAAAATATTGAAAATGTAAGCTCAGACTGTTTTCATGGTGCTCAGACCATGAAAAAGGGTTAAACTTTTGTACAGGTTACACACTCACACATGTAAACTTACTCGAACTCCTGCAACTCCTGGGACCCCTGGAATTCCCTATTAGAAAGAATGATAAGAATAAGAAAACATTTATGAGTTTAACCTAAACCTAGTTTAACCTAAAAACTTTACTATTTACTATTGGGAGTTTAACACACTCTAGGGGAAAGTGAGGCACTAACTAAATTGGAATGGGAGGGTTCAAATGTTAACTCTTTTAAGTTAAATGTATATTCAGACATTCTAAATAGTATATAGTCAAAATAATAGCAATAGCAAAAAGTAAATAGTATATATCAAAATATAGTATATTTTACAGTAACCAGACATATATTACTCCAGATTCTCTCTAAAGACTCTAAAGTGTTTGTACCATAAAACATGATGGCATGTTTTCTTTTTATAGCAATGTGGTGTGAAACAATCACAGAATTCACCCTCTTGGTGCCTGCAAGATGGTTTCATTTTGAAGCCTATAAATAACTCACAAAGCGAGCTAGGCAGACAATACAGCAGAGTTAGTTGTAGTGCAGTGTCACAACTAAGCCTCCCAAAGAAAGCAATGACACAAGTCCATATTCCTCATTACAGAGTTAAAACAGATACATGTATGGACGTTTTATATTTATAAACAACTGCACAATGCAATTTATTTCAAAAAGTTAAAAACTCCAAAAATGTAGGTTTTTGCGTAACTACGTATATGTCAAGCTATGGTGGACGATGCACATATTGTGCACACATGTGCAGTGTCCTTAACAGCTAGGAATTATAATATGATCTCTATAAAACTAATATATTAGACCTAAGTAACATTGCTTGGGGAGTTAAAACACTGAAATGTGGGACCATATGTAGGCCTTCAGGGCTATAGGGGTTTAACTATCTGTAGGTAGAACCATCAATGGAAAGTTAAAATGAGCTGTAATATGAATTGATTAAAATACTGGTGTACATTAAGATTTACAATGTACAATTTTTGTAACTCACCGGAGCTCCTGGAGGTCCTTGTGGTCCTGGAATAGCTGGTACATCAGCTCCTTTAACATACACCACCTGAGAAATGGAGAAAGAGTGAAATAGAGAGAGAGAGAGAGAGAGTGAGGGATAGAAAAATCCACAGCACAAACTGATTTCATAATTAATGGGCAAAAATTTGCACATCAAATAAACTCTTTAGGGAGCACCCGCATCAGGCTTTAGAAAACCAAAAGAAACACAAGCATACACAGACACACACATACACACCTGCCCTGGGGGTCCAATACTGCCAGGGACCCCTGGGGGTCCAGGTGGTCCTGCTGGTCCAGTGGGTCCTGCAATGCCACGATCACCTTTCAGCCCATCTTGACCCTGACAAAGAGAGAAATCAAGAAAGAGGGGGCATGCATGAAACAAACCAATTTCTTAATTAATGGGCATAAATTTGCACATCAAATAATCTCATCTGTGAAGAGCTCCTCCCTCGAGCCATCTCACACACAGCTACTGTCAACAACACACACAACAACAGAACCAGGCCTTGAAAGTGAAGAATTTGTCTGTGTGTAGATATGTGTGAAATGTCTCACCACATTCATGCTACGCTGTGATTGCACTACAGAAAGCTACCGAAGCAAAATAATGGCATGAGACAAACACAGACTGTCTATTGTTGTGAGGCAATATTAAAGAAAGAACAAAAAATGACAGCATGTGAGGTGTCACTAAGAGAGAATAAGAAATGAGCTATAGTTAAGAATGGCAGGAAGATTGTCCCTGGCATGCACTAAAGAAAGACTGTTATGGAACACTAACAGTTTCTGAGATAAAAGGATATAAAGAATGGATACTTTAAGCAGTATTTGAGCATGAATGACTTTTTAGAAAACAATAAAAACTCAAACCAATCTTAATCATGTTCCTAAGGTTTTAGTTTAGAATGCTTCAGTCAATATTTTATTTACACTTGTTCTGGTGAGGAGATCCAACAATACCTTAACAATCCTTAGAAATTTACCACATGCAGTGTTGTAAAATACACTATATGGACAAAAGTACTGGGGCATCCACACATTACACCTACAGGAGCTTTCATGACATCCCATTCTAATTCCATAGGCATTAAAATGGAGTTTGTCCTCCCTTTGCAACAGGTTTCTTCACTTACTGAGTCAGCAGAGTGTTATCGACTTGTTGCAACAGTGGCATCCTATTCCAGTACCTCACTGAAATTCATTGAGCTCTTTAGAACCACCCATTCATTCATGTTTGTAAAGGCAGAGTGCATGACTAAGTGCTTGATTTTATACACCTGTGGCAATGGGACTGGAAGGGGACACCTGAGTTCAATGATTGAGATGTGTGTCCCAATACGTTTGTCCGTATAGTGTATTTCTAAAATTGCTGCAATTACAAACCTTGCTTAAATGCTTTAATGCACATGTAACAGAGAAACAGACAAACAGAGATACTGAGAAAAGGAGGTACTCACATTTCTTCCAGAGGGTCCTGAATCACCTTTTTCACCCTTTAGCGACAACCAGTCAGAAGCGATTAGAACAATATACAAATAATGCAGAAGTAATAATGTATGATTCTGAAATTACACTTAAGAATTGTATTACCTTTCTGCCATCCTCCCCAGGAACACCATCTTCACCCTGGTTTTCGTCAAAGGAAAAAAAATAAATTAGCCAGAATTACTGTAACTTTTTAAAAAGGATTTAGGGTTACTACATTGTGGAATGGGCTTTTCCATTTGGCAAACAATTGTTAATCTAATATTATAGATGGGAATTTAAAAGACCATCTGACAAATGTATTGCAGCTGTTTTCTCATGTGTTGCCAGTATATTTTTATATATAGTCTTTTTTACTTATTGTGACATGTATTATTACTTTTGCTTAGGAGTTAATATGGGTGTATAAATGTTACTTTACAGGTATACATATTTACATATGTATACACATTCATTGGTTTTTGTTTTATGTGTTATACTGATAATGTTTGGGATATTTTTTGTTTGGGTTATTAGTTGTCTTGTATGTTACATTCAAATTTTTTTAATTTTCAGTTTATGGTTTTCTCTTAACCAGCACTGTATATTATGCTAGATTTGACTGAATTAAATGTAGAAAAGGATTAACAGAAATAAACAAAATAATATAACTCATGAGCTTCAGAATATTGAACAATAAATAGATAGGCTTCAGATAATGTGTGATACTAAGCAGCATGTTTACTGAACTGCATCTGGTGATTACCACACAGAGCAAAGGTGTCAGGTGTCAATCAAACTTTGCATTGATTACAAGTTACTTAATTACTAAATAGCCAGGTCTTTATTAAATTAAAGTCAGCTGGGATGTCAATCACGTGTATGTTCCAAACAAAACCAACAGTTCAGGGCTCACTCAGTACCTGGAATGATTAAAATTACAGCAGGGGGGAGAGCTTCTACCTACAAAAATCCCCAGCTATGAAATAACCTTTCTGTGGGCCTTCGGGACACAACACAATCTGTTGTCTCCTTGGCGGGATAACGTGTCCTCCTGTTGTCTAATATTATGCCTCTGTATGGTACTTCTGCCCTCTGGACCTGCTAAACCACTTTACAGCCACTAGTATGTGTCATTCACCTTCAAACTAGATGAAGTAGCCTCATCTAGCTGTCTATAGATTTTAATAAATAATCATCACATCCTTGTTCTGTCAGGACTCATGGCCACCAACCCCTGTATGAATTCCTAACGTCCTATCCACCATGTTCTCGTACTCTCTTAATAATAAAGGTTCCTTCAAAAGGTTCTTTGAGTGATGCCATAGAAAAACCAACTTTTGGTTTTCTAAAAACGTTTGCAATAGAGATCCGTCACATTATGTAATGTTTTTCTATCAATGGTTCTTCACACTCACACGCTTCCAAACGTGGTTCTATGGTACCGCTTAAAGAACTATTTGAAGCACCTTTATGTTTTTGTAGGAGTGTATGTAGCAGCCTAACACAGATGTTTTTAACTCTGGTCCTAGAGGGCTGAAGTCCAGCACAGGTGCAAGAATTTGCTGTGAGGATTTGATTGCATTCAGTAAGGTCAGGACGTTGGATGATCACCACCTTACGTCATCCCAAACCCTTCAACTTATCCTAAAAGTATTGGATGGAGCACCATCCATCATTCCAGATAACACAGCTCCACTGCTCCACAGCTCAATGCCGGGGGGCTTTATACCACTCTAGCCCATGCCTGGCATGGTGCCAATAGGTTCATGTCTATCTGCTTCAAAGAGTCCTATTCTATTGGCAGTTCTCCTAAACATGGACTAGATAAGCTATGTGTATCTGTGTCAGCGATGGGTGCAATGTAAAGTAACTAAATGTATTCATTAGAAGGGGTGTCCACAAACATTTGGACATACAGTGTATGATACAATTTAAGTGACTGGTTTAACTTGATGTATTGTGATGGCTCAATAAATCTAAAACTCTTAATACACTGTATTAAAATCACTGCATTTAATTAAAATGAGTCCTGCTCATTTTCAACAGCTCTTCCAGTTCATTATTAAAGGTGCTATAATTGTCCTAGACTTGCTGTTATTGTACCAATTCTGACAAACATTTTCTGCTTATGTAACCAGATCATTGGCACTTGTACGAAACGTCTGGGTTTGTAAGTGCATCCGTGGTCTACTTTCTCATCTGCTGTTATATTAAAGTAAACACAATAGCCCTTACTATTGCTGAAGCAGTTCCAGTAATGTCATCAATAAATCATTTCAGAATGGAGGGCAGACTGGGAGCAGAAGCTCATCTTACACATAATCTCTCTCACTCAGGCTACTGGAGCATTTCTACATGACTGACTAAAGCTCCTCACACATTTCTGTTGCTCACAGTTTATTAGGCTGAATTATCTCACACACATAAGTCACTATGGTGCAGAGTGCTGATTTATGATCATAACTTTGGGCTGATTTATAATCAGGAAGATGGTCTCATTATGTAATGCTTAATTGTGTCGTTAAGTGAGCCAGCCTGGGGTGTGTTCACTCAGCTGGAATCAGAGCAGCCTGATGACACTTCCGTGGTGCAGCTAGACACATTTAATGCTGGGCTCCACTTCAGAGGGGAATAAATTGTACCTGCGGGTTTACCTAGCAAATGTAGCGATCGCTTTCTGAGCAAGCCATTTAAGACTGCATGAGCTTGTGAATCAACAGAAAGAACATCACAGACCTTCAATTATTTTGGTTGTTGATGAAAACGTGTGTGTGTGTGTGTGTGTAATGGAATATTACCTAACTTTATATTTTCTATTGGGAGTCTAGAATCCTTTTTATAGTCATTATCCACATTATAGTCATTATCATGATTATATTAGTTATATTATATTATGATTTTATTAGCACATCTGAGCAGAAAACCTGCTTATGTGGTTGTACAGTGACTTTTTATCAATCATTTTTAAGTAGTTCAAACCAGAGGATGATGGGTGCCCCTTGTGTGACTTGGGTTCTCCCAAGGTTTCTTCCTGTCACTTCTGTCTTGCTCACCGGGGGTCTTAATGTTTATGTTTTCTGATGTATGCTTTGTTGATCTCCTGTCCAATTACTGGATTCCTGTAAAGCTGCGTTGTGACAACAACAGTTGTAAAAAGCAATTGATTTGATTTGACTCAAATCAGGTGAGCTCTGGGCGCCTTATTTCAGGGGATGACCAGAGGATTGCTGGTTCGGATCCCCGTCATGCTGCTCTCTGTAGGGTGGGTTTCTCCCCACATCACTCAAGTGCAATCCTGGCCAGAACTGGCATCAGGGTTGTATGTTTTGTCGCTGGTACATAAAAACCTTTTTACAATTGTCAGAGTAAATTGATATTATGTTAAAACACTGCATGTTTACAGTGCTTCCAAACATTATTACCATGCTTAATGGATTTAAAAAAAAAATAATAATAATAATAATAAATGTGGGAGAAATCTAGCTTTTCACAAAATATTAATCAATTGTTTGATACATTATTGATGACAATCCATTGATGAATTATTAATTTTTACTATATATATATTTAAAAATCACTCCAGGGGTTTAAAGTGACCTCAAAGTCATTACTATGCAATGAGCACCATTCCCTGCTGCTGGTGAAGTGAACTACCTTCATTGAAATCCTTTTGGTCTGGCCTGCATCTTTCATTTGTTTGCATATGTTATAATGGAGAAAGGAGCACAGTGCATGTGTGAGTGTTGACACTTACAACTTTTCCTGGAAGTCCAGGTTTTCCATCCTCCCCTGGTTTACCCTAAAAACAGAGAAATGATTTTTGTAAATTTTTATAGGCGGTGTGTTTCATTGTATGATTTTACTTTACATCGATGTAATGCTTATGTATATATGACTACAGTTACAGTAAGTAGCATATCCAGAGAAAAGACTTCATAAAATAGTCTAAAACTTAAGATACTACAAAATTAAGGGTCAGATCTGATACTTTAAAACAAAATTCTAATTTCTCAAATTTCACACCTGAAAGAACAACTGGTCAAGTTAAAGCTTTTCTTAAAGCCAGCAAGACTTCAGGAATCACTGTTACCTGCTACAAAGAGGCTCGTCCATTTTTGCACAAAACATATAAATGTTTGACTCAGTTTAAAGCCAAGCCTATTTATGTATATTTATGTCTGTATGATATGTCTTACTGGTGTGCCAGAATTTCCTTGAGGACCTACAGCCCCTGGAGGCCCCTGAGGCCCCCTGAGTCCTGGTAGGCCCTGAAAAAAACAGCAAAATACATATCACTATGCATGTCACAAAATACACTTTCACAGACCATTACCGATTCATACTTAGCAGTCAGCAAGAGATTTAATTTCCCTCTAGTGGAAGAAGATTAAAACCTTGCTACTAAAAAAAAAACAGCAAGGACAATTACTCACGTCTCTGCCAGGTTCTCCCGGTTTACCTGGGTCACCCTGAAAAACAGTTAGACACCATGATCACATCAGTAGTGGACACTGAATCTATAATCAGAGCTTTCTGATTTTAAGCTCCTCTTTTTCAATCACACATTTAGGTAGGCTGCCCTATTATACCCTGTTTATTATTTTTCGCTTCTTCTTCGCTTCACGTTCTCTTTACTGGCTTCCTGTAGCTGCCTGCATCAGATTCAAAACCCTGATGCTGGCCTACAAAGCCAAGACTGGACCAGCCCCTCCATACTTGACGGCAATGGTCAAAAGCTGATCTGCACCACAAGCCCTTCAAGCTTCAAGCTTGACACACCATCCCTTAAGACCCATGGAAGACAAGCATCCAGGCTGGCACCAAAGTGGTGGAATAAACTTTCCCTGGGTGTCCGAACGGCAGAGTCCCTTGCTGTCTTTAAACGCAGACTTCCGAGAGGACTTGGGCGAACAGTAAAGTATTATGGACTTGTGTTTACTAGTTTCGAAGCTTAGAGTTATCTTAGAATTTTTAGTCTGTTCAAACTAGCTGAGGTTATTCTAGAGTAAATAGCGAAGGGGAATTGCGAAGGGGACCCTTTATAACACCTTTGGTTTTTTGGGGGTGTGAATCTGGATGCACCTGGGTTATCATTACAGAGGCATCTTATTTGTAGAGTTACAAATGCAGTACACTTTCAGTGCTGTAGCCCAGCGTCAACTAAATATTCTGACCTTACAAAATACAAAAATACACCATAAAATATTAGTTCTAACTAGAAATCACATCTATATGAGAATGAGATTTGTGTTTGAGAATATGTGCTCTGACCCTTAAACCAGGAGATCCAGAAGCTCCAGGTTTTCCATCCTGACCAGAGCGTCCATCCAATCCAGCAGCTCCTCTCTCTCCCTGAGAGCATGCAAACACACACACACACACACACACACACACAACCACAAAATCAATAACCACAGATGGTTTGGATAATTAGAAAGAATAACTGTGCCAGTATGAACAGCATTATAGCTTTGACTACAGCTTTTGTGGTATGACAATTAATATTAATCCTGTGCCAGCAGAGTCGTGTTATTTCACTATAACTGGATAGTCTACGCAATTCATTGCAGAAGCCATGTTCTGACCAATGTCCTGGTTTCAAATATAGGAAGAATATAGTATTTTAAATATAATAACTGCACAATGTAAGCATCTTATCTACAAAGCAAGTGTGTTTAAAAAAATAAGCTAGGAAACTGTGCAGTTGTATAAGCTTGAATTTAACTGAACCACTGATGCACAGTGTTAGACAGATTAGACAGAACAATAACACAGCATTTTTGTAATCAATCACATGAAATATGGACAATGCTATTTTAAAGATTGTGTACCTTCTCTCCAGGGCTGCCTCTTTCTCCTGGATCACCCTACAGAGAAGCAAGAGATGCATGGGCTTTACACTGTGATAAAATCAATAGCTACTCTTTTCTTTTTCATTAAAACTGGTAACCATCTCATTTTTGCCATATATTAACACAGAGCCTCTCTGGGTAATTTCTTACTCTGGATCCTCCTGGTCCACGTTGACCCTCAGGCCCCTTAAACAAGAAAAAAACAAGGAATTAAAACAAGAAACAAATCAGTAAATATGTATTCAGAGTGAACACACTGCAGTCCTCACCCGTACTCCTGGAGGACCTGGAGGTCCAACATCACCTTGTTGACCTTTACCACCATGTTCGCCAGGATCTCCTGCATCTCCCTAATTAGTGAGGCAAAAGCAAATTATACACTGAACAACAGCTCACACAGGTTTAAGGGTCAGAACTTAATACATAATTTGTTTGTGTTTGTGTGTGGGGGTGGAGTTGCAGGGCACATGGATGCATGCATGAAAACTTGAATTTTGCACTGTGCCTTTTCTCCTCTGTCTCCTTTCAGTAGTGTCTGCCCCTCTGCCTAAAATGCAATAGCAAAATGTTAACACAGAGAGATAAGAGCAGCATAAAAAGAATCAGGTAGAGACAAAAGGGGCAAGATAATAGTATTAAAGCAAATGTGAACTTACACCATCTCCAGGGGGCCCAGGGGGACCTTGAATCCCCTACAGTAAAAACATAACAGAGCATATAATTTGCCTGTCTGTGTGTGGGTGTGTAAGAATGCGGCGCGTGAATACAGAAGTGTGCATGCATGTTTGATTTCATACCTGATCTCCCTTTGCCCCTCTTGGTCCTGCAGGTCCTGGAACACCCTGTGCAGAACACAGCACTGTTCACAAACAATCACAACACAAGCAGAACTAAAGACGACAATCATTATTCATGTTTAATGTGATTTATGCGGTTGTGCAGTTGGTGCAATTGGGCACTGTACCAGCACTTTTAATTTATGACTGTTAGAATGGCTGCATTTTTCATAATGCAGTGGTGTTTGTTGGTGAAGACAGAATGCCATGTGAGTGTGCCAAAGCATATTTGAATTGCAGCCTAGAATACTCACAAAAAAGGCAACACCTATCAGTGCAAGTATGTACAATGTGCTTTTCTATCTGCAATCACTGCTTCTACCAATAACTCCCAGGTAAATTATACAAGGGAATTCTATCTTCTATTTTTTCAAACAAAATAGACATAATTAAACAGTTAAGACGTAAAAACAAGAAAAGTTCATTTAGAGAGTTTCTGTGTGAAATTACTGTGCAATTCTTAAGAAACTTACTGAGGCAGAACTTGTCAGTGGTGGTGATGGGAACCAACCATTTGAAGTGTTTGATACCTCATAGAAAGCTATTACATGAAATTACCCTGGGTAACACTTTACTTGGATTGTAGATGCTTCATATATGCTCTCCTAACATTCAACTAAATGTATCTTAAATGCAACTGAAATCTACATGTAAATGTAAATGATGTCTATTCTACACCTGAACCCTAACCTTTCCATTTTAGAGTTAGACTTAAGGTTTAGATTTAGGGTTGATTCTAGGCTATGGTTAAGGTTAGGGTTATGTGCAGGGTTACATTCAACTCATAGTTCAGTTGCATTGAATACAAATTCAACTGAATGTTATTTTAATGTTTCTATAACTTTCTGTAAATAAAGTGTGTAAGGTATTATAAGGAAAAATGTACATTAAACCCCTTTTAAACCAATTTTGAAAATGACCTGTTTAGTTACTAATGTATGGTTTCCACATTAATCTCATATTTATAATTCTATTTTTAATTATGAATGTAATCATGATATTGAATATTATGAATATTTACTGGGTTAGGGTTAGGGTTATGGTTAGGGTTATTAAACAGTAACTGTTTAATCTGGGCCTATCAATACACTGACATTATAAAATTAGCTGAAGGCCAAAAGCAGAAAATCAGATAAATCATTGAGCATCAGAAGCATCGGCCTGTGGGATGTTTCAGTGGTAGTATGTCTCTTACATTTCGGCCGTTCTCTCCAGGATCACCTATATCTCCCTTGGTCCCAGGTTGACCTGGTTGTCCTGAAATACCCTACAATGGTAAGAATTAAAGTTAGGATGTGCCTGGCCTTAAGGATCTCTGTAAAGATTAACCAGCATCATGCTGCCAGACTAAAAGAAAGTTAAGAATATGAGAAAGTTAAGAATTACAACAATGGTTACAAACTAGTGGCTACTCACCCTCAATCCTCTTTCTCCTGCTTTCCCGGGCAATCCAGGCTCCCCCTGAAAGTGCATAAAAGAAGAGGAAAACATTTACACAAGGGCTAAAAATGCTTGAGTAATAATCTAAGTAATTTAGAGCATTTCTATTGTCTGTTTATCTAGAATTATTTACACAATGTACAAAGTGGCTACAGGGTTTAAACAATGGAGAAAAACAAAAATTGACATGGTTTTTATTGGACAGCAACGATATTCTCTGTGGTTTTCCACCCCTGTATAAATTTGATGTTCATGTGCCTATAGATGCACACATTTGCACACACACACACAAGCACACAAAACAAAGTGTAAATTGCAGGACTCACTGAAAGGCCATCTTCTCCTTTGTCGCCTTTTAACCCCTTAAAAACAACAACCGAAATTTGATTAACGTTGTGGGTTCTAATTATGCAATGTTTGTAAATACATTACTATTTTGTTGTTTGCCACAATGTTAAAGCACATTTATATGTCTTACAAATCGCAGCAGATTATGTGGCACATAATCAGTGAGGCTATGAGGAAGTGCACTGATTTATTTAAAAGTGCATGACATTCAAAGGGACACATTAATTACCTTTGTGCCTCTATGGAAAAGAACGAAGGCAGGAAGAAAACAGAGAAAAATGTATCTGTCATACTTCTATGACAGTTACTATGATAGATAGTTAGTTGCTAGTTAGATGCTATAATGCTAGGTTGCTATAATAGATTAGCTTCAGTCATCGCCATCTAAAAGTCTACCAAGCATGGTCACTGCTGAGTTATATGAATGTGGTCACATGTGTCCTATACATTATTTTAAGCATGTTGATTCAGAGGTGAAATAATAATGAATTATGAGAGGAGAAGCTGGTCTCACATCTTTCCCTCTGGGTCCAATTGGTCCTGAAGGACCAGAATTTCCTGGCTCTCCCCGCTCTCCTGCTTCACCCTGGCTTCCCTGCAATACCAAATAGTGAAAATGCAGTTTGTTAAAGATGACTATCAGCCCAACATTATTAGTGTATGTCTAAAGAGCTACATGCTGGAAGCATTAGAGGGTGCACATACCTTTGCTCCAGGTCTCCCAGGTATGCCAGAAATACCCTGTTGAAATTTAATTATACTTTTTTCACATTGCAAGTAAGTGAATTATTTAATTCAACATTTAAGGTGCACAGGTCCTTTAATGCAAAACTGTAAATTGTAAGTCAGCTATGTCTTCACATCACATGACTTCAATTACCCATTGTTCTTTTAAGAGCAATGTTTTTCATTCATTTGTTTTAAAAGCTTTCTCCTTAAAAGATACTAACCCGATCACCCTGCTCTCCTTTAAGTCCAGGCTGTCCAGGTATTCCTGCTCCAGTCAGACCCTGAAAGTAAGTGTAGGCCAATTAAATATACTAAAAATACCAGTAGAAGACTTAGAGTAGAAAACATCTTTTCAGATATGGTCTTATAGGACCACCAGTGACAGGAATCTACTGCCTGGCCTGCTCTGAGTCTTTAGAAAAATGGAAACTACAAAACTTACTCTTTCCCCTTTCTGTCCAGGCTGCCCTTTCTCACCTGCAGGACCCTCAGAACCGGGGTCTCCTTTCTGACCCTAAAACAATAAGAGAGAGAAAGACACAGTCAGAGGGGGATGGCATTACCTATAAGAATATAAACTGTGAGTTCTACATTTTGTAATTTATTTTCCTGAGGTCCAAATACAGGAGTTCCCAGACAGCAAAGTTGTGGACTACACAGCATTCTGAATGCAGATGCTCCATTTAGACTAAGAGTTACTCCTGGTCATAATATTCCTTTTGTTAGTCTGCTTGTGCTGTTTGTGTTTAGTCTGTTTCTGTAGGTACAGGTCCATGACTGGCCACCAGGGGAGCTCTCTATAAAAGATAAAATATAAAAGAGCCAAGATAAGCCTGACTGGGAGAAACGTTGACGACCTGGAAGAATGTCCTGCTCAGACCAATCTGCTCCCACTATTCACTCTATTAGCTTGTTAGCTTTGTTACATTTGCTAAACACAGATATTTAGGGAAAAATAGGGGGTGAGTGCCTTTTTGTTTTAGCTACCTTTTGAGAACCAGGGAGGTTTGTTTTAGCATAATTTGTTTATTTAGTTGTTTTATTTGTTAATTTGTTAGATGCTCATGAAGTCATATCCATCCATTGATCTACAAAACAATCATACTGGTTCATACATCTATACAGTGTCCAGTTTTTGGTCTAGCAGAGGGTCTCAGTTTCTGTTAATCCCTGTCCAACAAAATAGCCAAATATGTATGTACAAAAGTAATAAAATGATCAATTCATTATTGACCATTTCCTTTTAAATTAAACTACAATACTGTAGTTTAAATAATCTAAATAATCTATGTTCAGGCTGGCTGCCCTGCATTATGCCCTATTCAACAAACATCACTTTATAACTGTGTGTGAATGGGCAGGATTAAACTACTGTACACTCAAGAGGAAGATAGCTGTGCTGCTGTGATGATACCTGTAAATGTGCAGCTCATGATGTTGGTTGAGCCATTTGTCCATATTTTTTCCATATATTGACTGTATAAACTGAAGTATGTATTTTAACAGTGTTTACAAACCAAGCCAAAGTATTTTTTTTTTTCAGAAAAGTGAGAAAATTATCTGTTTTCTATAATATGGGTTCTGTCAGACATGTAAAATGTATTTTATTTGTATTTAAACATTTACAGCTAGTTTATTTGCATTGAAAGACGTACTGACTTTAACTGCTGTGATGATCAATGCAACAAAAAATTCTCAGTTATGCAGTATTGACAGACTTTCCCTCAGTTCTTACAGAACGTAACTAAGAATGTTTTTTGTTACAAAAGAGAACTAAATCAGCCAAATTTATCCAGTAATAAAACAAGCATGCACAAGTTCTCCCTCTTACCTGCTCTCCTTTCCTCCCAGACAAACCTGGGCCCTGGAAACCAATACAAATGCTATCAACATCACCACAGAAATAATAACACTCAAAACACCTGACTGAATGAAAAGACTAAATAAAAAGGTAGAATGAAAAAAAAAATAGGCTTTGTTTAGCTTCAGAGCTAAGAGCGCCATCCAAGTAAGGTTGTAGTTTGTATATCAATTAAAATATATAAAGTTACACCACTAATTTGCAAATTTATAAGACAATGACATGCAATAGACATCATATTCACAAGCAATGTAACTAAAATAATTGAGTCATAACTCACGCTGCCTCCTGGTTCCCCTTTAGCACCATCAGCTCCCTTTTGTCAAAGACAGTATTAAGATGAATATGCAGCCAAAAAGCTTTTAACTATCATTACTTGATGCATTGAGATGATGAACTCCCTACCTTCTCTCCTGGCTGTCCATTTAAGCCTGGTAAACCCTGAAAATATATATAGAAACATATGCCACCTGCAAAAACATGTAAATCTCTACAAAATAACATTCAACTACATAATCTACTCACCCTGGGTCCTGGAGTGCCAGGGGTCCCTGGTTTCCCTGTGTCACCCTAATACACCCAAAATAAAGACAGTATTTAAAAATTCAAAAATAAATTATTGTGCCATTTATACAGAATTTATACAGCTGCCCTTTACTGTGAGTGAACATTCAATCTTGAGTGAAAAATGGAATATGTTCTATGTTGTTTATCCTATAAAATTAAGCATTCAGTTATGTGCTTTATTACACAGTTGTATAACAATATGTTTATGAAGTACAGTCTAATTTTTCAAGAGTTATGTGAGACTCACCTTATCCCCTGCTTGGCCCGCTGGTCCTCTCTCACCCTGACAAAGACATAAAAAGTACAGGCATGAAACTCCATTAAAAGGAAAAGATTCAGTAACCCTCAGTAACCAAAACTTTAAGTTGGTGGACATCAGGCTTGCTGAGTTAATAAAGCACCATAACCTTCTACACATACAGCAGTGTATCGACACCACACTACTCAAGAAATCTCCACTGACCTTATCACCTTGTGATCCAGGCTGCCCGGCCTGCCCACGGTCACCCTAGAGAAGAGGACAGAGAAAAGGTTTATTTTTCTTGAAGATTTCTTGTTTCACAGATGGCAACTTTCAAAAAAAATTTTATTTAAAATTTTATTTTACCTTGTTTCCGATTTCACCTGGAGGACCTCTTGGACCCTAGAGCATACAGGCATAAATGCAATAATAAAAGGCTGTGATTAGCAAGCTGTATATATTTGTATGGTTATTAGTGGAACATACTTTTTCAAAGCATCTTTTAAGTGTGTATTTGTGTGCACAGGTGTGTCTGTATGTGTGTTCTAATGTCCATAAAGCGTGAGTGTGTAAGGCAGGTGGGTTTGTGCGTGAGCATGCATGTGTAAGTGGCATGCATGTGTAAGCTATCGCACCCGATCACCCGGCTCTCCTTGTCTCCCTTGAGGTCCTGGACTGCCTTCTGTGCTCACTCCCTGTAATACACAGTCAACATGTTAAATATATCAGTCAGAATTACCTCCTGCTGCTCTTTAATGTTATGCAATATATATATATATATATATATATATATATATATATATATATATATATATATAAACTTATTAAGGCATTTTCTTTTTATTTTTGCCTAAAATGTGTCCATGTCAAAGTTTCTCTTGGGATCAGTAAAGTACTTCTATTCCATTCTATGCCATATACATAACAAGCATGCAACATTCTCTACATACACAAGCACAAAATAATTTTTTGTGTAAGGAAACTAATACTAATGTATACAAATGTAACTATTCACAAACTCACAGGTTCTCCCTTGGTTCCTTTTTGTCCAGTCAGTCCTCTTATGCCTTGAGACCCTGGTGGTCCTGGGCTCCCCTACAAACAGAAGCACAATTTAAATGCATATATTAAGTATATTGTCTGTGATACATTCAGTGAATTCATCTGCTCCTAGAGAAGTTATGTTATGGTCAAACGTTTGTGGACACGTGCTTATGCAAGAAGTAAAGGATATGAACAAGTAATCTGCCCCTATCTGCTGCGGCAACTGTCTCTACTGTTTGGATGAAGGCTTTTTATTAGATAACGGGTTGAATAAAATATCAATACACTTGAGTATCGAAATATTATTTTCTGCAATACTATATTGATTCTTAAAAACACAGTATTGATTTTGAATGAACAGATTCATGGCAGCTTAGTGGACCTGTTTATCAAACCCATAACCTTGTAACCTTGTTAATAACCCAGCACTTTAACCACTGAGCCACCACTGTCCAGATGTTGGTATTAATGCTGAATTCGTAGTCCTGGATCAGAAAGACCCCTATAACTCATCCCAAAAGGGATCAAGCTCCACCACAGAATGCAGTTCCACTTCTCCACAGTTCAATGCTGGAAAGCTTTATACCCCTCTTCCCAACGCATGGCTTATGCTTTGGTAACCTTAGGCTCATGTGTGGCTTACCCAAAACATCACATTTTATTTAAATTACTTTTCAGTAGAGACTATACCAGTTGTGCTTCAGCAAAATGTGCACCATAAAGTAGCTAAATTCACTCTTTAGAAGAAGTGTCCACAAACATTCAGACATTTAGGGTAGAGCATGTTGAATTTTATTACATTTTTATTGATTTGTTCAGAATAACAATAAAAGGCCACTGGAGTGTGAGGTACAGTCCTCTATTTATAGATTGCTCTTGCTCAAAATGGTAGTTTGTCTCAGACTCAAATTTTGCAAACCCAGTTACAACATGAGTAACGTATGATATTAACAGCTGGCAAATTTCATTGACAGAGGTCACTGAATAGATACACTCCCACAGATACACAGGATTTAGAAATGAAAACACTTACAGGTTCACCTTGATCTCCTTTCACTGCCACACCACTTCCCTGTCCTGGAGGACCCTGTCAATCAACAAGAATACACAGAGGGAAAATATATTAAGAATAAAAGCAGGAGCAGAAGCAGGTAAAGTAGAATCAAACCATTCATTACGACTCACCCTTTCTCCAGGACTTCCTTTCTCCCCCTGAGAAAGAGAAAGATTAAAAAAGTTTTATAAAATTGTCTAATAAAACTGTGAAATTTTTTCAGAAGATTTACTATAACGACTAATGGTCTTCTAGATGCTTAGGTCTGGATTGGTGTTTTTCTAAATCAGTAAGATTTTTATCTCACAACAGTTGATTCCAGTTGTTTGTTTGTGGTGCAGGTGATGAAAGTTATGAACAGGAGGTCTTCAAACACAATTAAAAATGATTAAGGTTCTTAAATATAGCACATTCACTTAAAAAGCTCATAGTTTAGTGGCATGTCTGAACATGGCAATAAAACCCAAGCGATATTGAAAAGAAATCTTCATGTTATGGGATGGGCCTTTTATTAGTACAGATCTACTATATGACCCAATGGGATACAGAAGATGCTTATAAATGCTGTGGTAGCATTTTAAAGATTTAGGAATCTATATGACATCTGTTATAAAACACACTTTCTATCTCTCACACACACACACAATGGAATGAGTAATGATCTCTCACTTTTATAGGTAAACCAGGTGGGCCTTGTGTCCCAGGGCGACCGTCTTGTCCTCGTAATCCCGTTGTTCCTGCCGATCCCTTTGCCCCGTCTGCACCGGGTCGACCTGGAGTGCCCTACAGAGATAAACAAAGGTGCTCATACTAACCCCTCCAAGAGTTCTTTTAAGTTCCAAGGTTGTGCCTGAGTAACTTACAGGTATCCCAGGTATTCCAGGTTCTCCTTTGCGGCCTGGTAAGCCTGCTCCAAGAGAAGACCCAGGCTCACCCTGTCAATACAATATATTTAATACACCTTTTACAAATCAAAAACACAAAAGGGCTCAAACCTCAATCTGTGCTGGGCTACCAGTAAACCATGATATACTTTCTTGTTTATATATGTCTTTCTTGTTTAATTAAGGTGATATTACAATAAGTCTTTCTGGCATTCACAGAAAGTATTCATGTTCATCTGTAAGGAACAAATATGGGAACTTTATTGTTTGTATACATTGCCTTGTATATATTTCACTTACCTTTAACTTACATTAAACTAACCATAAACTTGGTCGGAATCCTAAATGCAACCTTAACCTCAACCCAATACCTAAAACTGACCTGGTTTTAAGCCTAGTCCTAACTCTTTAGTTCATAGTTTGTTAACATCTGCAGGTAATGTATATGTGGTTAAAATGCACTATACAAATAAACCAAAGGTCCAAGTGTGTGACCAGCGTGTTTGAAAGCCAATTGTTTTGTGACAACTAATAGCTAATAGCTAGCTACTGTTTGCTACTCACACAAGTTAAAAAAAGTTTATGAACTATATTCAGAAACACTTAACTGTCGTCGTACACAATCTCCTAAAGTCTAAAGGTCTGTTTGAATAGTCATCATAAAGTTGTATATGAAGACTGCCTGAACACACCATAACAAGTAGGAGTAACAAGGAGAAAGCACTTACCTTATCACCTTTCTCCCCTTTTGATCCGGTGGATCCTGCAATGCCAGGTTCTCCCTACAAAAAACAAATATCATTAGTCAAGTTCTGAAATATCTAGTGTGTGTGTGTGTGTGCACGCATCTCTGTGGACATATACTCACGGTGTCTCCTCTGACGCCAGGTAATCCCTGTGAGCCCTAGAATGTAAGATAAGTGACTTCAATTACAACTCTCTTGTGATTTAAATAAGTTATAAAGTTATGTGAAAGCATTTAAACAAAGTTAATATCAGATCAACACATTTCACTAAACACAGGCTGCACAAGTGCTTGATATAACAGTTTTAAACAATAACTATACAAGCTGCATTGTTTTAACCATAGCTATTCCAACTACTTTATTTGTTTACTTACTGGTGGTCCTGCAGCCCCAGGGGCACCGGGACGGCCAGGAACTCCTGGACTCCCATCCAAACCGGGAAACCCCTGGAAGAAGAGTATGGGGGTTATATGATCAGAGAATATTAGAACAGGTTGCTAAACGAAGAAGAAATAAAGGGGTTAAAAAGGCCCTTTAAAGAACAAAGCCCATACTGTAAAGGGTTTACACATTTGGTGGATGATAGTTAGATTAACACATAGTTGAAATAAACTGGAACTGCTGTCAATTTTGCAATTATAGGACAAAACTGAGAATAACACATAAAACATCTTCTTGCGCTTGTACCTTTTGCAGCTTGCATCACTTTCTTGTCTATATTTCTGTCAGAAATTTAAAAACATCTAGCACTGTATGTACTACACCAAGAAAAATAAGTTTTTAGATTATAAATGTGTCATACAAGAGCAGACAAAAATCATGGAAAAGGGTTTTTGTGCAATGCAACAAAACAACAATTGGTCTACACCAAAAGTTTGGCACACAATATATTTATATAAGCTTTCTGCATTCTGCAGACATTTAGAGTTCATAAGCATAATGCGATTGTTACTTTGGATGATGACTCCATTTGTTTGTGAAGTGTGGCATTACATCACTGTTCACTCTGACATAGACGGCTGTGTGAAACTGCAACTGCTGACAGTCTGAAAGCTGGTTGAGTGGGCATGCTTGTTCGAGAGAATTTTTCACAATTTCACAGATGGCAGATACAGTGACAAATGATGCACTTGTAAACTGGCCAACAAAAGATTTGTTTATTTGATATCCTTTAATGTTATTATTATTTATTG
This sequence comes from Salminus brasiliensis, assembly GCF_030463535.1. Classification (NCBI taxonomy): domain Eukaryota; kingdom Metazoa; phylum Chordata; class Actinopteri; order Characiformes; family Bryconidae; genus Salminus; species Salminus brasiliensis. The sequence goes on from NC_132884.1 coordinate 29,303,970, forward strand.
TCTAACCAAATTTAGAGCCCATGTCTGTTTCTATCAACATATTTCAGATCAACAATTGCTACTATTTTTAATAGAATTCTAATATTCTAATAGAAACACTGTTTGCCATATATGCATGTTTGTAAAATTATATAATAATGTACAACAGTTTCCGCATCATTTTATTCATTTCAGGATATTATAGGTCACAGGTTTTTGCCTGCTATTTGCTCTTGTTTTGTTTGCATTACACACTCTAGATAAAAATACATTTTGTTGAATTTGTTTTAAAAGCTGATTAAGTACAACAGCTTGTGACATAACAAGTTGTGGTGGTTGGATACAGGGCAGACACACAGATCATAGTTGGAATTCAAGTCAGTTTGCATAACATATTCATGAGCATGTGTTCTACTCTTTAAGTACTGCATTACTCACCCTTTCTCCTTTTTCTCCTCTCCCTGATGGTCCCACACTGCTTCCTGGAGGACCAGGGGGTCCCTCAGGTCCTCTCGGGCCCTCACGACCAGGTATGCCATCACGACCCTAACTCACACACGCACACAAACATTTATGAATAATGAGATTTATATTAGTGTTATACATAAATAATCAAACTGTAGCTCCCAGAGAAAAAGTGATGAAGACTATTAACTCACAGGCTCTCCTTTCCTTCCAGGCACCCCATCTCTGCCTCTTTCACCCTGTAACCATAACAGTCCAGTCCAAACCAATATTATCATATCATAAAAAAGATTTATCATACTGAACTGATATCCAGATTAATGTTCAAAAAGAGCCATTATGATTTATATTCAGATTAAATATGAATAAATTACAATAAAACATTTCTACAAAAGAAGCATTTATCAAAGATTTGACATGTAGAGAGCAAAATATTTTTATACAATGACTAAATATTTACTAGATTAAATAATATGTAAATGTTTAATTAGTAATGTATAGTATGTCACACAAAAACATCTTAATCTTATATTCATTTTTTTTTACCATTTTTCACTTACAGACATAATTGTAATCTGGCCGTTGTTTTCTACATTGTGTCCAATATAAATGCCCCAAACTGACTCTGAATAAATTATTTTGACATTGACTTCCAGTAAAGGGACAAGAAGGTTTCATCTCCTCCTGTAAAGTTGCCAGTTTCAAGATGTGCAAGGTTTTTGTGTGACAATACATATGCATGAGGTAAACCAATGTGTTTTTGTCAGTGGTCACATATAGACAGGAACATTTCCAATTTGATGCAAAAGTACATGTCTTAAAGTTCTGGTTACCAGAATTAATATATGTATGATATTTAGACCGGAAAGACTATAGTGGTTTAGCCACATTATTACACTTCTCAGCCTTTTGTCTAAGATTAAGTGTAATATGGTTCTGTGTCAGACAGTATATTAACAGCACATCTAGCAGGTAATGGCAGTGTACAATGAGTTTTTACCTTCTGCCCTAAATCCCCTTTTTCACCCTAAGAAAGCAAAAAAGATCATGAGAACATATTACTATAATATACTAGTAAAAATAGAATAACTTTACTTATGTCTGTCTGCGTGCAGTCATTTACCTGTGGACACTGAACAGTGCACTAGAAAAACAAAACAACAAAAACGCTTGATATTATGCTTCAAATTTTCACACTACAAATCATGTCAGATCCTCCATGTGATCATAAATCTAAAAAGTTCCATGAAATAATTTTGTTATTTTTTATTATTTTATATTATTATTATTTGGTTTACCCCGTCAGTTGTCCCTCGTGCAAGGCCGCAAAGCAGGTCTGCCAGTTCCGGATGCAGTCTGTAGAGATCAGCTGCGTCTCGAGCATACAACAGATTTTGAGTGCTGCCATCTGTAACAGCTTGACGCAACTCCTCCATGTTTGCACGCCCAATCCCCAAAGCCAGCACTGTCACACCTGTGAGTTGTGTAAACATTACCGTAGTGACTGGACACTCTTTGCATTTTCTTTACCCCCTAAAGTCCCCCATCGATGTGTGAGTGTGTGTTGGTGGTTGAATCGCAGTGTAATGTCTGCATGAGCTACCTACCAGCAGCCTTAACAGTAGCAGCAGCTCGGCTAAGATCATCGCCTGATTTTTCATCAGCGATAATGACGACCACACCCGGCACCTGAGACCTCCGACCTGAATTCACGCTCAGAACAAACCTCCGAGTGAATGTCATAGCCTGACCTAAACACACACACCCACAGAATAAATTATTACACAATTAATAACACAATCAGCACCAGACTTATGAGTCATAAATATGCACCTGCTTCTACAAAAATATAAACAAATGTAGCTGCCATTTTGGAGATATGAGGTTGTTGCATGACCGCGACAATATATAACTTTAGCATAAAGAATTAGGGTTAATAAACAACTACACAAGACAAAAACACACAGATGTAACACCGCAAAAGCAACACAAAGTTAATGGATTCATATATTGTATTTACTCTATTTCCTTATGATAGTGAGTTCATTGTATTTGTTTTTCACAATTTCTGTAGAAATTGATCCATATTTCCTTGCATTATTGTCATAATTGTCAGATAATGCAGCTATAATTTTAATCTGACAGGATGTAGCAGGGCTGGTGGAGCAGTGAGGTCCTGAGAACTGTTTGTTGTGGTGACTGTTGTGTTGTATTTGGCAGTATGTAAACTTGGAGGTTTCTTTGGACTCCATTTGTGAAACAAAATATTTTAGTATATAGTTTGCTTATTTTGAGAGTGTGAAAAGCCAAGACAGCATTCAAATGTATCATGTAAGTGTTATGGCCTCATGTATCAGAAATATGAATTATGTTGTAATCTTGAGAAAATGATTCTGTTTATAATAACAACTTATTGGGTTTCTTGAGAAAATTAAGATCAGATCATTAATTCATTATTTCAGGAAGTAAATCTAATATGTAAACATGTGGCCTTTAAGGTCTTCTATATAGAACACATTTCACACAGACCTATATTATTTCCTGGTCCGTCAATAAATGGGGTGGATAGAATCTCCCGCAGAAGGGTTTCACTGTTGCTATGCCGGTTGAGGAGGAAGCGCACTTTGGGTTCATCACTGTAGACCACCACCCCCACCTGGAAAAAGCAAGCATTACACACAGAATCACACAGTAGTTCAGAATGCAGAGATTCCATTTACTCACTCACCAAAAAAACCACCCACTCTTTCTCCCAATCACTGTCTTCCTTGCTCACTCACGCACTTATCACTAAACCAGCAGGCTCCACAGTGGGTCACTGCAGTGGTCGATTCAAACCCACCTGGGAATCTCTAGCTCCGATGGCTGTAAGGGATCCAGCAGCGCTTGCGAGAAGAGACAGCAGTGGTTCCTCCAGAGCAGAGCGATCGCGAGAGGCAGGAACAAGGAAAACCACATCCACACGCCCGTCCACACACACTGAGAGATCAAGGAGACAGCAGGCCTCTCTCAGATCAATCAAGCAGTAGTTCTAACTTTATACTGTACATCGGGGTGCCCAATCCTGGTCCTGGACAAACCTGTTAAGCTTAGATTCTAATCTAGCAAACACTGAGCTGCCCCTGAGGGCCTTCATTAACCTGACCAGGAGTGTTAGATTAGGGTTGGAGTTCCCTGCTAGATGCACTAGCAGTTCTCATCACGAAAAGCAGAAGATAAAGAGGAAATTGTGTAACCTGTGCGCTCCTCCACGGCGGCCTCAGGGCCGACATTGTTGAAGAAAGTCGGCTGCAGAGCGAAGCGGTACCGGCGGCCCAGTCTCAGACCAGTTACTCGGAATGAGCTAGTCGTACCAGGAAGAGTCAAAGTCTGAACAGTACCTGGGTCTAAAGCAAACACACTCAGTTACACACACTGAAACACTCTTGTTTAAAAAAAAAAGAAAATCTCCACAGTCATGTGTGCCTCACCTCTCTCATCCTGCCAGCGCAGTGTGTATTCTGTGGCACCTGATGCTGGATTCCAAAGCAGCAACACAGAGTTCTGTGTAATATCTGCCACCCTGAGGTCTGTGACAGCCTGCAGTGAAGCTGAGAGAGCAACATATACAAAATTACACGGCAGTCAGTGCATTGGCCTGTGTCAACTGATTTTGAGAGGGGCAACATTTGAACTCCGCAACCTAAAATTAACATAAGCATGCTATAAACATGTTACGGCAGATGTGAAATGCTGTCGTAAGCCATCATGAAAGATTATGTATTATGTAATATCACACTGACAAATCACTATTACTTGTAAATAGAAACTTTTTAATGAACTATGTAATTATGTAAATTAATTTAAATTGTACAGAACAGACATGTGAATAAATGTACTGACATTAAAAACGTAAGGCTGAACAGCAAAGTGTATGTGCTTGTTATTATTCTGTACCAGTGTATTCTGAGACGGTGACAAGTTGACCTTCTCTGCCTCTTATCACAGGAGCCATCCTTATGGTATAACTCAACCCAGGACGAAGTCCTTCCAGGTTAAATGAGGTTGCGTCTCGATCAATCAGACGATTCGTTTCGGCCTCACCTAAGAAAGGAAAGCATAATTGTGAGGGAGAAGATTGAGTGTGTGTGTGTGTGTGTGTACTGTATAAAAACTAAAGGTTGCAGTTACTGCGTAATTTGTACACATACCTTGCGAAGACCTCCAGTAGATTCTGTATCCATCAACTCCTCTTATTGCTCTCCAAACAATACGCAACGCTCCTGGGGATGACTCTACCACACGCATGCCCTCTACTCTATTCCCTGATGGCTCTGGTGCTGGAAAACACACAAACATAAATATATATGCCATACACATACATGTATATACATGAATACATGGATACTGTTATGTCATGTCAGGCAAGCTCCCTAAACACAGGGCCTGCACTCTTTTTATCAGTAAAACATATGTAGGCCCTTGGCATTTAAGGGGTTAACAGTTCCAACATTTACATCCCACTTTACTCATCTCTCAAGTATGACACTGACCTGTAGTGACTCTGACAGAGACCGGAGGCCCCTCTCTGTTCTGGACCAGGGCCACAACCTGTACGTCATACTGAGCTCCTTCATCAAGCTGCTTTAGATCCACTGATGTCACATTACCACCAACCAACTGAACCTGCTCTTCTCCACCTATATAAACACATAGACACATCAAATCACCAGAAATCCATACAGATGATAACTAAATAAAAAGTATGTGTACAGGCTACATATAGTTATTAAATGAGCCAGCACAGCTGCAAGAAGACAAATCTAGCTCAGTGGAGCAACGCATTGCATTTCCTGTTCAGTTATGGCTAAAAATATGGAGGTAATTATGGCTAACAATAATGGCTTGTACCACAGGTCTGTTCTGTTCAGTGGCTTAACACCAATTAATCAAAAACATGTGCGTGTGCAAACATTACTCAAACAAATGCGCTCTTACCATCACTTCTCTTCCACAAGACTCTGTATGCTGTCGCTCCCTGAACTCCAACCCAGCTGATTCTGACCACCTCCCCTCGTGGCTCATGCTGCAAATCAGTAACACGTCCAACCACAACCTCTTCCGAGACTGAAGCAAAACAATAAGAAAATCAGCCTTTTGCCTTCAGTGTATAATGATAAATTAAAAATGTACAGAGAAATATTTCAGTAAAAATTACCCAGCAAATGTCTGTGGATGCCTAAAGATATTCTACACTTGCTTTTAAAATGTAATTTTTAAGGTTTTTGGTAATATAAACCAAATATTTAAGTCATATTTTGGGTATATTTGGGTGTATTTTTCATGTTTCATGACATGTCTTAAAGGTAGGAGGAGCTGGCACTGCCTAAATAATGATGGGGTGGTTTTCTTTCCAAAACTATTATTAAAAGCATGTAATGAAAATCGGTTCAGCACAAAAGTTACCTAAACACCACAACAGGTTTGAGTGCTGCTTGGTGCTTACATTACAAACAAAACATGAAGGATCACTTTATATATTTTACTTTTATCATCACTGCAATGATATCATATCTCTTCACATATTCCAGCTCGAAAAGCTGGAGTCAGAGTGCAGGGTCAGCCACACCTAAATGGCAGCTTAGCAGACATGGGTATGAAACACTCAACCATGTAATTAATAAACCTGCTATTTAACTACCAAGCAATCACTTCCCTCAATTATATGAGGAATATTGCTGTGTGAAACATTTTGAAAAGCTAGGTGTCCCCAAACTTTTGACAAGCAATTTTGACACAATTTTCACATTTTAGGATTGACTTAGGAAACAATTTCTAAAAAACAATTACAATGAAATGCTGAAAGGAAAAATACCTATTCCATATATAATGTTAAATACTGACATTCAAATGTAGGCTGCATGAACTGTTCTGTGTCACATGTTGTGTGATACATGTCACATGTAATCATGATGTGTGATTAGAGGTAGTAAGTGAGCTGAGACCTGTCCTGGTGGTCACAGTGGAAGGAGGTCCTTCCCGGGAGCCAACCTGTGCAGAGACAGATATCCTGTAGGTGGTGCCTGGCGGGAGACCATCAATTGTGTAGGACCTGGAATCTGCAGATATGGTCTGAGAGTTCTCCGCTCCTGCAGTCAGAGAAGATCAATACATGTTACAAAAATCTGGAATCACTGTTCAGAAAGCTAGAATCAATGTTTTTACTACAATATAAAATGAATAAAGTCACAGATGAATGTATACAATTATACTTTCATGCCAGTCCTACAAAACTGTGCAGCTGAAGAAAATAATACAATTCCAGAATTACCCTAAATTTTAACAATATTAAAAAACACTTGAGGGAGATCGTTTCATAAAAAGAACTATTCATTGATAATTCAAGTATTTAATATTTGATAGCATGATATTTAATAATACAAAACATGAATTGATATGTAAGGATTATTTAGATACTAACTGACATATATACATAGCCTAGGACATACATATTAAAATCTCATTCTTTTTTCAGTGCAACCAGCACTGATCTTATGCCTACCCTCATTCCGCCGCCAGGTGATTTTGTAGCTTGTTGCTCTGGCTACAGGCGCCCAGGATATTTGAATGCGCGTGGAACTGACGTCAATGATCTTCAGGCCTGTGACAGTTGCTGAGTAGCCGTTAGTTCTGGTGGAGAGAGTGGCCACATCACCGACCTGACCATTACTCAAAACAACCACACCCACAATAATCGATTCATCAGGCTGTAGCCCTTCTATAGTGAAGGTGCTGGCATCTGCTCCTAGCAAACGACTCTGTTCTGCATCTGAGAGAGACAAAGAGTGAGAGAAATCAAATTGAATGAATGACTCATCTTAATGTCTAAATATTACACATTCACACATACACACACATGTATTTACAGTTATTCATGCACTTACTACTGCCTTGTCTCCAGGTGACCCTGTAACCAGTTGCTTCTGTAACTCCAGTCCACGCAATTCGCATTCGTCGACTGTTGATGTTCAATACACGCAGGTTGGTCACCCTGCTTGGAGCTTGAGCTGTCAAATATTTTAAGAGAGTACAAAGACATTCAACCATGCAATAATCCATCTGTCCGAAATGGAATGAATTCAAGAAATGGCAACACAATCATCATAAATGTTGGCAACCTGACAACTGAACAGTGCGAAGAGACCATACCATTTGTAATCCCACAAGCAAAACAAGAATGGACATGTATTCATGTGAAAGACTGCTATATGTTCTGTACATGATGGGCCACAGACAATATATTTTATATTTTCTATGGTCTCCTCAATATGACATTACTATGAAACTTGAGCCATGTTGAAATTCTACTGTGATATTAATACACTTCACATTGCATTAGATTGAGATTTAGTACATCTGACTGCAAAATGTTTGGATTTCACTTTAAGCTGTGAAGTTCATGGTTTTTATGAGGCACAACATAACAATGTGCAGAGTATTCCCTAACTGAACTCTTTATAGGAAAATTATAGAGGAACAAAATGTCAGATTCCTGCCTGAACTAGAATCCAACATGTAGGGGAGAACATGTTAAACTCTTTGCTGAGCTTTCCTGATAACAACTTCACTAAGGAGAACTCAATCTGTCTTGTGGATTAAGACGAAAATGCCTTTTGGTAACCGTTTAGTATAACAAGGGGGCAGCTGTGGCCCAAAGGCTAGAGAAGTGGGCTTAGGACCGCAAGGTCACCGCTTTGACCCTCCAGACTGGCAGGATCAAACCGGTTCACTGACCAGGTGCCCTTGAGCAAGCCTCCTTAGCCCCAACTGGTGCTCTAGTGGCTGCTTAGGGCGTGTGTTCTCACCCCCAAATCACTACTGTGTGTGTTAAATAAATAAGAGATGGGTTAAATACGAAGACTGACAATCAAATGATTGCTGTAAAGTGTGATACTAATTCTAAAACAGTCAGTCAGATGTGTCAAACTAGGACTGCCACAGTATGGCATTTCTCTAAATGTAGGCTGCAATACATGTATAATAAAAATAAAATAAAAATAGTAAAGCATGAACACAGCAATGACAGAGGAAAGAGATTTTTTTTCACTGGTCAGGTTTACAAGTCCATAGAACACTGCAGACGGAAAAGTCTGATCAAGAACAGGGACAGATGTGTTTAGATGAAATGGTTTATCCTGTTTACCCACTCTAACTTGAAAGAACTTTAATTTCAACACAGACAGACAGAAAGACAGACAACACAAACAGACAAACACACCTGCTTTGATGTAGACAGTGACCGGGTCTCCCTCGTTGTAGCCCACCAGGGCAGTCACACTGACAGAGTAAGACACACTGCCCTGAAGGTCAGTTAAGTCAAGGGTTGTCTGGTTTCCAGGAACCACCCTATTGACTGTTATCCCAGCTGGAAAGTGAACAACAAGACAATGTCAACATTAGTATATTATATACATTAGGATGTAATTTAATTTTAGTTTATGTTAAATGCATTCTTACATTCAGTGTTGAGGATGACAATGTTGTACTGCGTGGCTCCTGCAACCCCTGTCCACCCCAGCCTCACAGTGCTGCCTAATGACTCCAGCACTCGCAGATTGGAGACTCTACCAACCACTCGTTCCACTAAAAACAATATTCGCACAGTAAACCACTTTCCTAGAGACACTTTACCTTTGTCATCAACTTAAAAAAAACAAAACACTGTCTATGGTTTATGCTGGCTGATGGGCCTGACCTGTTGATTCAGTTGAGATGTGTGTGGCCTCCTCTCGTCCATCATAGAGTGTGTACAGTGTTATGATGTAATCAGTACTTGGCTGCAGACCTCTGATCTCATAGCTTGTGGTGCTCTGTGAGAAAGTCTGTTTTTGAGTCCTGCTTCCTGTGGTTGGTGGAACAAAGAACAAAAGTATGAAGTATACAAACTTGCAATAATCACTGTGAAAGAAGAATTATGTCTTTTAAAATGTAAGATGTGATGTTATGCATTATATGACCAGGGACATGAGCTAAAAATGTAAAAAAAAATACCAAAATACATAGATAAGTTTTTACACCACTCCTGTAGACTAATATCCTGATTATGTGAAACAAATACATACACACTTTATGAACACCTGCTTATTTATTATTTTCTCAGAAATCAAGGCTATTTAAAAAAAACTGGAAATGCTTTCTCGAAATTGTAAAGCATTGCTGTGAATATCTGATTCAGCAACAAGAGTGTTACTGAGGTAAGAATGGTGGATGATCATCTCATCCCAAAAGAATTGGATGGAGCGCCATCATTACAGAGAACACAGTTCCACAGCTGAATGCTGCAGTAGCTTTATACCCCTCTAGCCCATGTCTGGCATTAGGCATGGTTCATTAGGTTCACGTTTATCTGTGTGACTCACTCTCTCCATCTTTCCACCACTCCAGCCTGTAGCCCCTGGCTGTTTGTATGATGTTCCAGGTCAGTCTGATGCTGGTGGGTCCTGTACTGGTGCCTTTTAAAACCTGCTGCTCCAAACGTTCTGAAGCACAACCACATTACAAATACTTCAGCTTTCTTTACATACACACACTCAATCAGCACTCATTCAGCCCAGTGAGTCAGAAAGACGCTCTCAGTTTAATAATGGTGCTGTTGCTTAAATTGCTAGACTGTGAGTCAACATCCGACTGTGATGTATCTGTCTGTATGTGTGTGTGTATGTGTGAGTATGTGTTTTTTTTTTTGCGTACCTATCTTAAAGCGTGCAGTTGCTGCAGCTCCTTCGGCTTCCCCGTTGTACAGAGCAATTACTGTAACAATATACTCTGTGTCTGGCAGCAGATTCACCAGAGTATGCGCCTCACTGTCACCTCTCACCTCTATAGTCTCTACATCACTTCCTGAAACAAACAAAGAAATAGAGAGTGAGTGTGAGAAAGACATAAAGAGCTTGAGGTTTCCTAAGCTTTCCTAAAAAACCTTTTGTAGACACACCACACATTCACTTTTGCTGCTGAAACTAACCCTTTTCACTTTCTGCCATGAGTGACAATTTCCTTAAAAAAAAGGAATCAATTAAAATGATTTTAAAAAATCATACTTAAAACACAAATACATAAAACAAAATACATACATAAAAATCTTTACTTGCATTAAAAGTTAAAGGTGCATTAAAAGTTACACATGGGAAACTATTTTTTAGCATTTTTAGACTTCTTCTGACATCCAAAACAGAGCTGTAAAACGTCAACCTCAAAACTCACATAACAGTCTGTTAAAATTAATATACACCGATTCCACCTTGAAACCCTTTCAAAACACCTAATGCTGTGATGCCATGGAAAAATGGAAATCTAGCTGGCTTCAGTCTCTACAGCCTCTACGCCGGTATGACTGGGAAATAATTGTGAAAAGTGAGTACAATGTCCTTGTTACATTGTTAAAACCTATCCTATGCTATGCTCCGTTATGGTTTGCTATGTTACGTGGCTACGAGATCACATAAACCTGCCAAGCAGAGCAGAGTCCGTCATAAAAGGAAAATCAACATATTTAATTTTGAGGCATAATCTAAGCATATTTCCCATTTTCCAAATCAACACATCTTCATTTTTATTACTAGGACCGGACAATTTACTCTGAAGTTTCTTCTGTAGTAGCGACATGGTATGAATTAACATTTTATAAAAATACCTAATAAACACTAGATGGACAAAAGTGTTGGGGCACTTGCTCATTTATTGTTTCTTTTCTGTCTTACCCGGCTTTTGTTAGAGGAACTGTCTTTCTACTACATTTTGGAGCATTGTTGTGAGGATTTGACTGCATTCAGGAATAAGAATGTTAGTGAGGTCAGGAAGCCTCCTCAGGATGATCACCACCCTACCTTATGCACAAATCATATTCTATTGACAGTATTTCCCTACAGGGAATGGACAAGCTGTGTGTGTGCATTTGCACATCTGTGTCAGTAATGGGTACAACCTAAAGTAGCTGAATGCATTCATTAGAAGGGGTGTCCATTTGTAAATATAGTGTATAAGCATACACCACACTGGATTTTGTTTTAACAGTCATCACACTTTAGAGATGATAACCATTACTTTACTATAAATTATTATTACTGTTTAATATTTATTATTTTTGTTCGGCCTGTTAAGAAAGGCAAGGGATAAACTTGTTTTTTTTGGGTGTACCACTGTGTTTGACTATAATTTAGATTTAGTGGGCAAAAGAAACAAAACATAAATTAAATAACACTATTAAAATAACAAAAACATATTTAATATAAAGCCGAGCACTGACCTCGGAATGGTCCCCACACGACCCTGTATCCTCTGGCTCCACCCACTCCTCTCCAGCGGACTTCAACACTGCTGTTTGAAACTGTAACAACCGAGAGCTCCTGCACTCCTTCTAAACGTACTACAGACACACACACACACAAACACACACACGCACACACATTTATATATATTTTTTGTTTGTTTGTTTGTTTGTTTTTTTATATAAATTAAGCATGGTAGTAAAAAGAAATCATGATTATAGTTCATTTAGCTTCTAATTTTGCACAAACCATGACTGGTGTTTATGAAATCACCACTAAGGGGCAGTCTCACATCCATCGAGGACTAGCCAAGTTTAGCTGCACTGGGTGAAAAGTAAAAGCAGGACGTATGTATATGCCTGTGAGACTCACAAGTGCGGGCAGTGAGCGTAACGGGCGTAGCGCTGTTTCGAGGAAAAAGAGGGTACAGGCTAATGACATATTCTGTGTCTGCTTCCAGACCCTCCAGTGTGAAAGAAGTGGCCTCCACCCCAACTGTCTGCTCCCGCAGCAGGGAAGCAGGCTGACCTGTCAACAAAACACAGAGATGAGGTGAAAAAGCTGTCACATTTATGGCGTAATAGCAATGCGAAAGTACCCTCTGCACTGCAGGGCAATAATATTTTACATTCTATATGATATCACTGTACAACACAGACTAGTTTAGATCAGACTGATTAAGCCAGCATCTAACAAAACAAGCCAAACTGTGAAGCATGGGGGTGGTAGCATGATTAAAGCTGATGGAATAATTAAGAAAGAGAACTTAGTCACCTGCTCATTTATAGTTTTTTTTTCATTGTTTATTAATAAGGACTTTTCCCCCTTTTGCTGCAGTAATAGCCCTTACTCTACTGGGAAGGCCTAGAACATTACTGTGAGGAATTGACTGCATTCAGGTGAGGTCACTAATCTTTGATACTTCTGGATCACAAATGCAAAAGGATTGGATGAAGCTCCATCACACCAAAGAACGCATATATTAAGGTAATAAATGAAAAAAATAAAAAATACATTTAACACGTTATTGAGACAACAACAACAACAATAATAATAATAATTATTATTATTATTATAAAGTATATATTTATTTGTATTAAAATAATATAGTTATAGTATTAAAATATTAAAATATATATACTTCAAATTTAAATGTAAATATAAACAGTCATCACTTTATTTCACTGTTCTACCTGACACAAATAGGCTGGCTACAAATATTAAGACAGATGTTCATTGTAACAAATGTTGCAGAAAGAGATGCAGGATCAAAGCAGTACAGAGCAGGCGGGTGTGGTATGAAACCCAGCATGAGCAGGCATGAAAAAACACTCTTCACACTTAAAAGTGCTTTTCTACTCACAGAGCTGAGAGAAGTATTCAGACCCAAAAAGACAAACACCTTCACATAGTCATCTGCACGTCAGCCATCAGGTCAGACAGCAGGACAGGTTGAGACATAAAACTCTCTGACCTGACTATATAAAGAGACATGGGACACACCTAATCTTATTTATTAAGACCTGCCAACTCAAACACTGTTCACAGAAACCACACCAGGGATTCCCAACATGCCTCAGCCGCACTATTTAATTGGGGAACAAAAGTACATGGAGTTCATAGAAATTACCTACTTTTACTTCAGCAAAGAGGCCTTCACAGATAAGATACTGAAGCAGCCCGAAAGTGTACACTCTAAAAAATACATGATTTGATTTAACATACTGTGATTCATAAAATGCACATCCATTAGGAGCAAATTACATTAAGCAAAGGCCGTTTCTCATTCATAAACAAGGATGCTGTGGCCCAAAGTCTACCCAGAATTCCTGGGCACAAGAGAGGAATACCAGACACACACCTAGGGGGTACTTTAGCATAGCCAACCAACACAGACACATTGGAGAACACAACCAACCCCCCACAGAAAGAGACCAGGGCAAGGATTGAACAAGCACATTAGTTCATTGTTGATTAGTTAATTGAAAACAGAGCAAGAGCTCTAAACATGGCTCAGCCAATTGAGGGCGGTCAGACACAGGCTTGGGGCTGGAAGGTTGCTGGATTGATCCTCTGGGTTGGAGGCATAGGATGTGAATGTTTAGGATGTGTTCACAACAAAACAATTGAGATGGCTGCCCATTAGTCTGAATGTGTGTTCTCACTGCCCTGTTCAGTGGTGTGTGAAGAAATGAAGTGTTGTATACTTGTATTTTCATGCAGAAAGTCTAGATTCCTTGTCAAGGGATGTTAGAAAAATAGTGACCATCAGATCATACTTTTCACATTTTAACAAGTGTATAATAAAAAGAAACAATAATTACATTACAAGATAATAATTACAATAACACCATAAATTTGACAGAGGAAAACTACTTAAGAATAATTTGAAAATCGCTCCACAGAGAAGAAAAGCTTTATTTTTTCTCTGTCAGCTCACAGTAAATTCATTACAAAACAATAGATAACAGCTAGGGCTGGGCGATATGGTAAAAATGTTACATCATGATATTTAAAGAAATTCTTACAATAAACAATATTTCTCACAATATTATGTCATGCAGACAAATTTTTGAAGTAGCTGCAGATTAAAATAAAACTCCAAATACTCTCTGATACTAAGTGCAGTCAATTTTATATATTTTTTTTTCATTATTTATGCAGTTGGGAAGTGTTCAAGTACTGACGATATCCATGATATACCATAATCATAATCATACTGCGTGTTACTATAACAGAATGTATCATGATTCTGCCAAATATTGTGAAATTGCCCACCCCTAATTATAATAATATTAATCATCATCATCATCATCATCATCATTAAAAGAAAATCATGAAAATAAGTAGAAAGGGACAGTTATCACACTGTTTCTAACTGAGTGTAATTCTAAGCATAGGTTAGATTTGCTCATTATGCATTCCCTTGAATCACTCCTTGCAAAATAAATTGTTGATTTATGACTTAGGCACACTCTGTCATGGATATGACTGTAAGTGTGTGTTTATGTAAACTAGTGTGCAAATGCTTTTCATTCCACTCATTTCATTTTTCATTTTTAAAGCAGTCGAATCAGTAGTGAAAGTCCCTTTGACAGTAGACAAGATGCCCAAGGCCAGACAAAACTTTAATTTCCGTTATTTTATTTTCTTATAGTCTCAGGCTCCTACTTAAACTATAGCAGCACCCTAAACCCGTCAGCAGCTTAATCCTAGTGCAGTGTTCCAGCCTCACCACTTATCTAAAAGTAGTGGAGGGTTAGTTACTTGCTTTGCCATTCTCTTTTAACTTACTGACTTTTCCATTTCCTTAGGCGGTGTTTCTGTACTTTTCTCCTTTCCTTTCCTAACCGTACTCTAATTACAGGATCTACTACGGAAAAGGGCTGGTGAGGGATTAAAGAAAGAGGTTAACCGATTTCATTTAAAGTGTGTGGGTGTGGACGCGTGATTGTGTGTATTACCTGTGGGGCCGTATGTGATCCTGTAGCCCTGTACAGAGCCGGTGGGAGCGTCCCATGCCAGAGCTAAAGTGAAGAATCCAGCCTCTACTAACCGCAGAGTGGCCACACCTGGTAGAGACCCTGAGGAAAACATAATGATAGAGTGAACGAGAGAGAATAAGAAAAGAGCTTTTGTGCTGTGTAAGACATTCTTTGTAGGATTCCCCTTTGGGATTGTCTAGTGTTTGTCTTTGTTGTTTCATGCACAGGCAAGTCTGTAACATTATACATGTGTCTGACTCACTGGTTCGAGCCTTGGCAGAGACAGCTTCTCCAACATTGTTGGGGTACTGGGCGATAACAGAAACCTGGTAGTTTGTGCCCGAACGAAGTTCACGTGCCACATAGACCTGTTGAGTGGCAGGCAGTGTGTCCTGAGAGTAAAGAGGGAAAAGACACAATTGATGAGACAATATAAGGAGTGTTAGATTAACAAATATTCTCATGAAGATGTGTGAGCCGATGCTGTTAGGGGGCCCAAAAAATTAAACAGGGCATCGTGTTGGGGCCTGAAGGTAGCAATTCTATAGCACTGACTTTGGAAAGTCACAACTGATGATAATCCAGGGGCTCTCAATATTTTTAGTACATTTTAGTGTTTTCTCTACTCCAAGCACACCTGATCCTAAGTACACCTGAACTAATTAGTCAAAAACAAGTCCTTCTTTAAAGTGAATGTGAAAGAGCAGAACAACACCCAACAAATCTTTTTTTCTATGAACTTGCATCACAGTTCCAGGCAATTAACCTGAGTAGAACTAGCATATTGTCACTGTCACTCAAAAACCTTTTTCAAATAATTTGAATATGACAGGTTTTCATTACACTGTCTCAAAATGTCATGATTAATCTTAACTTGAAACAAAATCCTTTTACACAGACTTCCGCTAAAAGTTAGGAATGTTTTTTTCTCCTCCGCTAAATTTGTTTAGCATGACAGCATACAGATTTTATAGCCTTAATATTAAATTCAGTTGTTGACAAAACAACACTATGTTGTTTGTCATTTGTCATTTATTTTACTTTCATTGCAACTGAAAATTCTTTGGGTCAAAATAAGCAAATTTTATTTAATAAAATATATTTATATTCATTCTTCTCCATTTGCATTAATCTGTTTTTCATGCAGACAACATAATTCACTGATTTGTGTACATATTTCCATAATTTATTACATTAGAACATTAGTAGCATTATCAGTTTATAAGTTAACAACCCCAATGGGTTATTTTTTTTGCATATGTGCAGGACAGGATTTAACATCTGTGTTATAATCCATTAGTTTTACATGTTATTTTTAGATACAACATTACTATGATTGTATTTGGATTCATGTAATCTATTGTTACAAAAATGTTACACAATGCAATCACATTTGTGTATTAAATTTTCCTTTCAAAACATTGTGAAATCTGAGATGTGATGTATTAATCATTACAGAATCATAATAAAATCCAGTTGTTAAGAGGTCAGATATTTACACCCCCAGTCACAGTGTTTAAGAATATATGAGTAACATACAGTATATTTAATGCAGACGTGTGAGATATAAACCGATCTCCAGGTCAAAAATTCTAGACCTTTAACCTGTACAAAAACCACTGAAAAGTCAAGTGAGACTCAAGTCTGCCAGTGTATCTATAGCTATTGTACCTCACTGCCACAACACACACACACACACATCCATAATCACAGAAAGAATGAATGAGGGAGAGATGAACTACACCTTTTATCTCCCATCGAAATGAAAGTCTCTGTAAACTGGCTGCTCCTTCAAAGATTAATGATTAGTTGAAGTGAAGATGAGCTGCTCCACCCCAACAGTAAGTAAGTCTGCACCAAGAACAAATGCCAACTCCTCTACAACATAACAGCTGTCCCTACACAATAGGCATCACTACAAGCCTAAACACCTTTCTGCAGCAGAACAGTGACTGCACTAAGCAACAGTAGAGCTCACCTGTCGCAGTTCAGCTGTAACTGGCTGGCCCAGACCAGTAAGTGGAATGTACTGGACCACATAGCCAGTCACAGGACCTTCTGCAGCTGTCCACCGAAACCTGATTGAATTACTAGTCTCATCAGAAACCTGCAGGTCAGTTGGGCCACTGAAGGAATCTGACAGAAAGCAAAGGCAGGTAAAAAAAAGAAAGTTAGTTTTAGTCAAGCATTTTAACTTGGCTTTAATGTTTAGATACATACAAAAGTGAGTGTTTATGTGAAACATGGATACCATCACTTGAATAGGAGCCTCCAGATGCTGTACAAACACGTGGATTCACCAGAGGCAGGAGAGCGCTAAGAGCCCGGAAGTTTCCAATGAAGGAGGTGTATTCACTTTGAGGAGGTGAAGCAATGAGGTTCAGTTCATTCTGATCTGCACTCTTTATACCTGAGAAAGAACGAGCCAGAGAATGATACAATGAATAATAAATCATATTAAGTAATTAAATAAGCAAATAATTCAACAATAAAGCACCCCCAGTCATACAAGATGCAGTTCTTACCCACTGCAAGTATTGTGACTCCTAAGTTGCGCAGTTTCTGAGCTGGGTCCTGAACATTATCCTGAGATTTTCCATCTGTGATGAGAATAGCAATCTTGGATGGAAGGAGAGAAGAATATTAAACAAGCTAACGGGTCAGAGGACAAATACTAAGCCTAATATGCATGGATAATCATTCGTCTTAAACCTAGCATCAACAGATATGGTTCAAAAGTTGTCACTCTTCTCAAGGAAAATCTCCCATCTCTTTATTAATCCCTCAATAAAGCTTCTCCTTAAATCTCTTTTAAGCTCCCTGGGCATTATGTAGTGCCATGAGCTAAAACAACAACACTAAACAAACATTATAATAAAGAAGCTGAAAAGCCCATAAAGGTTGGTTTAGATGTAGGAGATTCTTTGTCTAATGTTGTACTGGTGTTCATAGCGACTAATCACTAAGCACTACAGACACAATCAATCATCTCACCTTGGGCACATCTCTGCTAGTGGAAGGGTTGAAGAAGTTATCTGCTATGTACTTGAGGCCGGCTCCAGTGCGGGTGTTTCCTCCTTTGTAGTTGAGGTTCTCTATAGCACTCACCAGCTCTGTGCCATTCAGGTATGTGGTGAAGGTAAACTCCACTCTGAGAATGACAACAGACATTTAAACAGAGCCAAAAGGCAGATTAGTAACACACACACAAACAAGACCCCACACATTCAGGCCAACTCAGCAATCTCTCCTCACAGTGAAATGCAATCCAATGCTAGGCTTAATCTGTGATCAGAAAACACTTGACGTATCTCACACACACCTTGCAGTGTCACTGTACTGCACAGCTCCAAAGCGGATGCCAGAGGGTCCCACTGCCCTGGCAAAGGGTTTGACAATCCCTGCCATGAAAGTCTTCACCAAAACAAAGTTGACACGTCCGATACTGGATGACCCGTCCACAAGGAAGACAATATCTGCCTCACCAACATTATTACACTGGCCTGTGTGTGGAGAAAACAGTTAAAGGTGTCTGTAGAAGAACTAATCAATGTTAGCATCACAGTATCTTTACAAATGCTGAATCCAAAAAAAATGCTGAACATTAGGGTGTTTGTGTTTCAAGGAGTTAGACAATCTCATAAATACTACACGAGGGTCACAAGTTTAAACTATAGATTTAGTAAACATATTAGAAACAATGACATCATTCTATACACATCAAAATGTGTAGAAATCTGGCTACCATATTGGTACCACTTTCAACACTGCGAAATACACTTTCAGCATGGACATATTTATAATTATATTTTGCATGAATGAACCATGTAGTGTTAAAGAGTGATCCATCAAGCCTAACTGACTCTGTAAATGATATTGGGCACAGTAACTCCATACATGTCTAGTTGTGTACATTCTTAACTAACATTATTTTTAGTAGCTTTTAAAAAAATAGTGTTGCTAACTTAAAATACTTGATGTAAGCAAAAGAAACCTAAGATCACAGTAAATAAGAAACTCAGAAGTAAAATAATGTTTTAAAAACATCTAAACAGATTTTCCATGCTTTCTTGTATCCTAACCAAAATTGATAAAATATCCAAACATCAGTGCTATCTCTGCGGTACCACTTGTTGAGGTCTGTGCTGCTGGAAGCGATGATTAGTGCACCCTCTGTTGGCTATCTAGATAGCTAATACTTCTATCTAAGGAAGAAGACCACCATAAAAAAACTATAAAAGTACACCGTTTCTCTGAGATGACGAAAGGACAGGAGTAGAAGCTCTCTTCTTTGGAAACGTTGGAGTCTTTTGGAGAAATTACCTTGAGCTGTAGATGTGTATGGGAGAGAGAGCAGCACTGCAACCACCAGTGCAGTCCAGAGCCACATCTTCAGATCCTATATACAAAGCACATTAACACACACAGTACATATTTAGTCTTCTGCAACAAGGGCTATTCATTCACAATGCAGATCATCAACTCCACTGATCTTCTTGTCTACACACATGTTTTAGTTTCAGCAACACCTAAACCTTTTGACAAATGACTGGCAACCGGATGATTGTACCTGGACTCAAACATGCAAAACTAAGAGAATCAAGGCACGGCTACTGTCCTGGATAGCAAATGATTAAAGACCAGGGAGAATTTTTACAGCATAAACCTTTAACAGCATAAACCTTGGAGAAGGAAACAACACAGAAATCAACCACAAAACTACACTGAAAAAGTAAGATCCATGTTTGACAGTCGTTTGGACATGAATGAAACATACAACATTAATTGTTATTGACAGGAACAAAATGTTATGAAAAAGAGACTGTTCTCACAACTGTTGTCTCACAACAGTGGTGGCTTAGTGGTTCGAGTGCTGGATTTTTGATCATAAGGTTGAGTTCCACCTGGCTTCCACTCCCAACCTCTCGGCTATATATGTGCCCCTGACTTTGTAAGCTGAGATATGTGAAGAGAAGAACTTCCTAGTATAAATTACAATAAAAGTACATTATTAACAATAGCAGAACCCTTTGGTGCTATATAGAACCCGTTTAATGGTCCTTTATAGGAGAACATCCAGTCATAGCTTCCCCATCACAGAGAAGCACATTTTTACCAGGTAAAGGCCAACTTGAACAGTCAAAGTGTTGTTTTAAGAGCACTGGTAATTACAAAATGTATTCCTCAGTTACTTCAACACTGCATCTCTAAGACTATAAGTTTTCTAAAATCGCTTATCGTGTGTTATGGTGAAATACCAGCAAGGCTGTCATGAAATACAAAACTTGCCTTCAGCTCATGTCTGCTTCATCACAGCTGTTCTGTTATTTCAGGATAACACTTTCTCTTGTGTTCTATTGCTTTATTAAAGAGACAAACTACTGTTTTCACACTACTACATTATATTTTTAATGCCTCTAATGCAGTTTCTTAGTTTTTGTAGTGGAGGCTGAAGCCCCAGCTGTAGCCTTCTTTCAAAAACAGCTTTGAATGGATTTTAAAGAAATAGCTTCAGCACCTTCAGCTGACTACTCTGCACCATGACTGCAAGACAAACAGCAAACTAACAAAAGCAACAGCAAATAACATCCCCAGTTCCCCTTTAGAGCCTCCACAAGCATCCACAAGCTGTATGAATGAGAAAAAAAGGGCTACCATTGTGAAGGAATTGGAAAGACATATTTATGATTATATGATACATGATTTCTATGATATATACAACATGCAATCACTGGTACTGTCACTCAATGTAAAATGTGAAAATTCACATTTTACTTGTGTGAGCACTTGTGTGATTTTTACATTTAAGTTCCTGTAAACTACTTTATTACTAAAAAGTAATACATACTTTCTAGTGACGCTTATCACGTACACACATACAGATATAATGACCTGTGCCACTTCACTTTACAGCAAATTAGACAGACAGACAGACAGACATATACGTTTGTACAATTCTACTAGAGAGCAGTCTGGTCTTGTACATGGAAAGTTAAGTGGTTTCTTCATCCATACACACACACACACACACACACACACACACACAAACACACACGTGATTAAACCTTCCAAGATGTGAGTCAGGGAAGCATAATGAGTGAGTGTGGGGATTATTATTGCAGTGACTCTGACTCTACTGTCTGGGAAAAAGGACTCAGGGACTCTTTGATCTTCATTCAGAAGCTCCTAATTAGTCTGAAAGGCTTGTTTTGGTTTTATGAGCCTAAATGTCTCGAAGGGAATTAAGCAACCCGAACCAAAATATTCACATTAACATAAATATAATGCATCTCTAATGTTATCACACACACATACACACAAACATACACACACACCTATTTAAACAAACCTCCCAGATCATGGAATCTACTAGCCTATTGATACAGGCATAATTAGATAATGCATTACTAAAGACACAGGTTAAGGAGTAAGCTAATGCAGAAGGTAAGCTAATGCTAACAGTCCCTATTAATGTAAAGTTGAACTTCAAAGCCTAGGCTGCAGTCGAGGTAGGGCACTTCCTCGATAGTCCTAGACTGTCCTAGGAAAACTCCTTCTTAGTAGCCTATTAGTCACTTAAATGGAACCGTTTAATGAGGCAGTGTGGTGATGTCTCTTGCTTTTTCATTTATTATTTCTGATTATGATAAAACTTTTAAAAAATGTTTGAAAGTCTGCTCTGGAGGCTTTGTTTTTCGCTCTGAATGTAGGCTGCATTTCTAGGCAGTATAGGAAGGGCCCTTCACTTTGGCAGAGAGGCAGAGAAACGCAGCCCATCTGCAGCCTAGGCTTTGGAACGCAGCTACAGACTCCTATCCCCTTACATTAACATGGTATGTTAAGTGTACGGAAAATAGAATATATCCCACTCTAAAATATTAATTATTAATTAATTACATTATTAATTATCATATCATTAATTATTGTAGTCATTGTAATTTACTATAATTACTGTAATTATTGTAAATCCATCCCAAAAAAGACATCCTTCTTCTATAATGTTTTATGTATGATTAGTAGGCCAATGCCGGCTTACGGCCCAGCTCTCTAATTACGGTTTACTTTCTCTTCCACATTAAGATCTTAATGTTAATGACAGATTTGATTTATATGAAAATATTTACAGAGCTTTAAAGTGCCTGACATTTACCCACCAGATGGTGGAGCTCCACCTTTCCCTCAGTCTCTCCCTGCTTTACACATTCCTAGCGTCCCTCTCACTCACACCTGCACTTTCAGCAGGATTTGCTAAGGGGTGAGTCAAACATATACACACACACACACACACACACACACACACACGCACACACCTGAGGTCAAGTGCTTATTGCTGCTCTTTACTGTACATGCTCACTCTGACCCTGGCATGATATGACAGGCAGTACTGAGTGAGTGAGTGAGGGTGGGAGTGTACACGTGTGCATGTGATCAATCAAAAATCTGCTGACAGTTTGTGAAAGGTTATCCATCAGTAACAAAAGTAATGAATTCCTCTGCTACTGTGTAAATTGTTTTTTCAGAGCCAGGCTCATGCTTCTTCTCTCAAATGGCAGCATGAAATAAAAACGTTTAAATTATTAAAGATGAAATATGCCACGATTTTATATTAATTTCTGAAATTATCAGATGTGATGTCAGGAAGTAGTGGTAGGTAATACTGGCGGGCAATATTACAAAAGCATTGCTGAGATCACTTATGTCAAGATACCCTATCTGACTGTATCGTGTTTCGTGTATCGTACTTCTGGAACACTGAACAACTGCATATTGTTGCTGTCATGCAAAAACCTTGTATCTCCATTTCTTATGTCTTTCACTCTTTGACATAATGTGACTGTCAGTAGTTCTTTACATTTTATGATTTTAACATCTTTTTACATACATTTTTACATTTTTGTCCCTTCTCCTGTAAAGCTGCCAGTTTGATGATACAAAGTTTTTGTCAACAGCAATGATATACACTCTTAAAAATAAAAAGGCTACAAAAGGTTCTTTTTGTGATGCCACAGAAAAAACATGCTTGGTTCTCTTTTACAAAATGGTTCTTTATGAAACCTTAGTGGTTCTTCTATGCCATAGCTCAAAGAGCCTTTTGTAGCACAAAAAAAGATCACAGCAATACTAGAATAGTTTAAAAAGCTTCTTTGGTTATTTATTATTGCAAGTGTAAAAATCAAAAGCCTGTGTGAATGTGGCACCATTTTGTACTGGAGCATTCCAACTGGTTTGCAAGCCTCAAAAAACGAGATATTGTGCAAATGTTGTGTTTTGTTGTGTTTTGTGGACATTGTGATGAAACAATGCCTTATTGAGCCTAAATGACATTTTATAATGTATTTTACATTACACCCCCCCCCCAACACCTCTTCTAGGTTAACTGCAGTAGAGCCTCTGTACCTGTTTTTATGTCCCAAGCCTGAACATTGAAAATTGAAAGGGTAAAGCAACTAAGCACAATAATGAGGGAGGAAGTTCATCTCGAAAATTATAGGAAGAGGGGATATGAAAAAGAAAAGCAAAAGAGAGGCTGTCAGCTAAACAAAAAGCAGGAGAGACAAAAATAACACAAATCAAGAGAAGCTGGAAAGAATCCAGTAGGAGAAACAGTAATCAGGACTGGGCTTAATAGTGAAGGTTATTCCGGTGCCAATTCAAGCTTGGTACAAGTCTGGAATGGAATATGGATACAAACGTGAGTCAGTGTCTCAACTTTAGTAGATTAAACAGGTCAAGTCTAGGAGAGTAGGAAGACTGAAAAGTAAAGGTTAATCCTAAACCAAACCTTTGTCAATGCACACATTCTGCACTCACTGCAAAACTGGAATAGAGAAGGAACAAAAAAGACATATAGGTTACAATTAAAAAAAGACAATAGTGTAAGTGCATGACTAGGCTGGTGGGTTAAAAAAAAGCTAAGCAGTGGATATACACTATATGTAAAAATATTTGTTGACACTTCAGATTGCTACTACTTCAGATTGTACCCTTTGCTAACACATATGTCCACATGCACACAAGCATGTCTAGTCCCTGTAGAGAATTGGCAACAGAATATGAACATGAACCCATGTTCATGGGCTAGAGGGGTGGGTATAATTGGTAATTTGGTAAAACAATTAGCAAGCTTCTGGCAGAACTCTGTTTAAATATTAAACCACTTTTCTTGGCAGAATTAATAGAGTTTCCTGGCGCAGATCTGATGTTTAAGGACAGTCCACATATTGGAGGTCAGGACTATGTGAGGTCCAGGTCATTAGCCTGCGTTATCTATCACACTTCACCGTATAATCTGTGTTTGTGGTCATTGTCCTGACGGAACACCCGATTGTGTCCAAGTTAATCAGCCAAAACTGATTATCTGATGGTTTGAGAATTCTGAGGTAGTCGTCCTTCCAGTCGTCCTTCCTGGGGTAGTCATCATTCCATTCACTCTGTGAAACGTGCCGGTTCCACTGACAGAAAAACAGCCCCAGAGCCCCAACTTTTAATATTAGTACATCTGTACATCTGTCCTGTAATCTGGGGATTGAACTGTATGTTCAGAAACATTTTTTGATGATAGAGTTGTTAAATGGTTGTTAAAATGTTGTTAAGATCCCTTACAGTGAGAGTAGCTATTCAATTTGCTTCTAATATAAATCAAAAGAATGAAGCTTCCAAAAAAGAGGAAAAGATCTCAGCCAACAGGGAGAGTAATAAAACTAGAAACATGTAGTCTACTTCCTCAACATCGTCACACAAATATGGGTCTAATAAATGGGGCCTTTGTGAAAAGTCATATGGGGTCAGAAAGACAGCAATACCAAACAAGGAGAAAGGAAGCTTAATCTTTCTAAATATGTTATCAACCCTTGAATGATTTATAAAAGGAAGAAGTGAAAAGGATAGAGGACTTGGTGAGGACAGAAGCCAGAGTAGGTGGTCAAAAAAGCATGTAATCTATGTCTATGTGTCTATATGGACAAAATTATCGGAACACACCTCTTAATTACTGGATTCAGGTGTTTTATTCAGTTCCATAACCACAGCTGTATAAAATCAAGCACCTAGCCATGCAGTCTGCCTTTACAAACCTCACTGAAAGAATGGGTTGTTCTACAGAGCTCAGTGAATTCCTCTGTGGTACTGTAATAGCATCTCACTGTTGCAACAAGTCAGTTGGTGACATTTCTTTTCTCCTAGATATTCCACCATCAACTGTGAGTGGGATTACTTAAAAGTGGAAGCATGTAGGTGTCCCAATACTTCTGTCCATATAGTGTATCTTATACTTATTTGCTATAAAAACAGCTTACATTTATAGTCTGCATTATTGTTCAGTAGTTTACCTCGAGTAATCAAATCAAATCCTGATTACAACCACATGTCTTGAGTTCATGAATTCAGTGTTCGCCTACATCCCATATTCAGTCCCCAGGGAGGGTAAGATAGTTAAGAGACTGCATTAAGATTAGAACTTTGGGTTTTCGGATACATTCTGAATTGCCTTAAGCACTAGTATCTAGCTGCATCCCCCCAGAACAACTAAGGAAAACACCAGACCGGGCAAAAGAAGCTCCTGCTTACATGAACAAGGGCCCTGCTTGGGCTGAGCCTTTAAAATGAAAAAGTTATGATGAGGCTTAGCTACTTCCACAATCAAATTAGCTAGTAAGGATGTAACCAATTGCATTCAGAAGGGACTGATAATACTTCCTCAACTCTGTTATTTAGTTTGTTAGCTAATGCACTTGCAGATACAGTCAATCAGATGTTTGTGTCCAAATTTTGCTTAATTTTTTTTAACCTGGCGCTACAAAAATAACACTGCTTTCAATCACTAGAGCTGAAATCCCACCCACTAGCTAGGATTTCTCCTATTACACAATGCTACCAGTGCTGGATGAATGGCTGTGGCATTACCAGGGATTGAACTCCCAATGATAGGGCCACTGACAGAGGATCAAATCTCCCGATGATGGGGCCAACGCTTAGACTACCGCGCCACACACCGCTGGACCCTAACCAAAACGTTTTTAAAATAAATGTCCAAAGCTTATTTTAACTTGTTCTAACCACATCCTGGTCTTTATTAAATTTGTGCAGACATGTCAATGTGGTTCAGGACAAAGCATGACTTACTATAAACAAACAAAACCTCACCCTGTAGCTGAATGCTGGGGAGATCCATCTTAGACAACAGATGTGCCAAACTCTGCCTTATACAATCTGCAGAATCTAACTCCCTTTCACATCCACATATTTCACACAGACGCAGAAATGTTCTGTGGAGTCCATATGTAGGATTAGGAAAAGTATTCCAGCTAC
Source organism: Salminus brasiliensis (assembly GCF_030463535.1). NCBI lineage: Eukaryota > Metazoa > Chordata > Actinopteri > Characiformes > Bryconidae > Salminus > Salminus brasiliensis. The sequence continues at coordinate 29,330,512 of NC_132884.1, forward strand.
ACAGTGAGGTATGGTTCATTTTCATAGTTCACAGTTGGTTGTACTGTGCCCAAACCCAAGAAATGAAGAGAAGAGTGTAGGCATTTAGGAATAGATTTGGGTGACTATTGACTAGTGCTGCCAGGGATTTTGGGCCCCACAACTCTATCAATTCTGCCAAAATGCTCAATTAATACATATTTTAGGGCCCCTGTCAGTCGCAAGCCCCTAGAATCTTCCTAACATTCCCCCACCATACTGCACCCTTGGTGTTTGTTACAGCAAGAAGGTCGATGATCTTCAATGATTTTTGGCTAACTTCTGTCCTCGCTGAGGCTTTTTCCACTCAGGCTAAAGCCTTAGCTAGCCTGTGGTTGGCTAGATGTCACACCAATAATGTTTGCTTGATATATGCATGATATAACATATCTTGATATACATAATCAAATAGAAAGTACTTAGTTTAGTTGACTAATGTGTGTATAGCAGTGCTGCATGGCTGGGGCCATTTACTTTATTTATTTATTTATCCATTGCTCATTCCTATTGCTCATTTTTTTTTCTTCTAAACAATAAAGATAAACCACATTTTCTTCAGTTCAGTCCATCATTGTTTAATAATTTCCCTGACAAATGTTTTTATATGCGTGTAGTTTGGGTTTTCCGTTTAAAGGAATAATTGTCATAGCTTTAAAAAGATATGCATTCATTTATAGTGATTTTATATGAATATCAATTTATAAAACATGTTACCAATAATTTCTTGGGGGAAAAAAGGAATTAGCTGACATGCTTTTAAACATGCTTTTTAAGTAAAACATGAGAAAAATGCAACCATATTCCATCTGGAAACCTTGTGAAAATGGAATAAAGATGCCTAAGACTGACTAATATACATTTTGAATAGTTAATTATGTGTTCTATATTTAGTGTTAAACAAGTACACTGACCTAAAGTACAGGAATGGTTCAGTGCAGTCTGGGCAAATTCTTTCTATGATGAATAACACCAATAGCTGGCTTTCTTTTTGTAGAATTATTATACAGTACAGAACTGCATATAGCTGGAAAACAGAGTACTACTGAGTAACTGTACAGACAAAAGGGGAAAATGAAACACACAGTGAAACATGTTTAGGTATAAAAATGAAAACACCAGAAGCCACAGCAAAGTTTTGTCTGCCCCCAAAAAGCCAACAGTCCAAAGCAAAACAGTCTATTAAAAACAGAAAGATTTAGAACAGATAATTCATCACAGCTTCCAGAGAGTGAGGAGAGGGCATTTCCTTCCTCGTAGCAGTGGATCTGCAGTACATGCTTTTGGTGACTGAATGAACGAGTGGGTGAGTAACTAACAACAGAGAGGAGCTCTCTACAACAGACACAGAAAAATGTGCTGAGAACCAACACGACTGCACAGCCAAACACATTCTGATCAGGAAGCTGAGGAGTCAGAGAGACTGACACTCAGATGTTTTCTGTCCCACATACACACAATTAACACAGATGTAAAACCAGCCAACAAAGATCAGAGAGGCTACAGCATGTCCTAAACAGGGTACTGAACTGCGACTCAGAAAGGAAGAAAAGGCTCAGAAAAGGAGCATTTATATAAATATGCCTAGAGCCAAGGTAAAGAAAGTTTTACTAAGACAGCTTATAGCCATAGACAGTATAAGTGAGAGTTCTCGTAACGCTCAACTGTTACAAATAAAATCACACCCTCCAGCAAAAAGAGCCGATCAGTTCGCTGGTTACGTCGTGAGAGGAGGAGGATCAACGCCCCCCTTGATGTAGACATGTGCACAAGCAAGAACAAGCCAACGCTACAAACTATTCACAGATTTTTATCAGATTTCTGTCAGTGTCCTTTCCTTCAGTTTCCAGTATTTTGTTTTTTCCTCATTTATAGAGATGGGAGCCTGGTCTTGTGTGACTGGAAATAACTTTTGCAAAGGTGGCCACCAAGCGACCAACAGACTTGCCTGCAAGGACTTTGTTATACCAAGATGTGGATAACTTTAGGGAGCTGGAAAGCAAATGTTGTTAATGATGTCAATTCCTTAAAAACGTCTGTGTTTGGGCCCCTAATAGAAAATGAAATGGGACAAGAGCAGACACATTATGTTGAATGCAAAGTGTCAAGAGCTAGGGGGTATAAAGAATTACGCAGCTCCATCAAAAAACCTTTGGGATAAGTTGGAGTGACATTTGAGATCTAAAACTAATCCAGAACTAATCATCCAACACCCCAACCTAACCTCACTTAATGCTCTTACTGACAAATACAATCAAATCCCCACAGCAATGTTCCAACATCTAGTTGAAAGCTTAATACAGAATTCAGAATAAAATGCTGCACAGTTTTATCACTGTTTTGCACAAGGACTATTTGTATGAGCCAAATCACTCTGTGTAGTAATTAGAGCTCTTGAAAATGAGACTTTTGTCACACATAAAATATCAAAAAATGACTAGAACCTTAACATCCGAGTTGAAAATCATATCAAATCTGAAAATATGTGTATCGTTACAGTCCTAATACACTGACATGCGTACACACTCACACACACAGTAAAAAAAACCGATGCTTTCTGCCATGCATGCTCAGCAGGCCTCCAGTGCCACAGAGTCACCCGTGCCCTGCCTATCAGAGTGTGAGAAATCCAAAGTGACGAATCACAGAGTTCAGCTCAGGTCATGATCCCACCCCCCTGATCAGGCTATGCAGAAATGCTGTAGTGCTTCTTGTACTGCAAGAAGAGCCCACATACTAAGTGTGTCCCCAAACAAATGTACAGAATATTAGAAACGTACAAGACAATCTATGCTGCTCTTATCACCATTTCCTCCTGCCTCAAACTTCAGCACTCCATTACATCTCATCAGCTCATCATCTCCTGCATCTTCTTCAGCAGCATTGTTCCATAGTACTTGGCACTGGCAATACATTCTACCATTGGTTCTGATAACATGACCTACATTAGTGAATGTTCGATCTCAGAATCACGACATAACCAAGCCCATGCCGCATGCACACCTTCATTCAGCCTGGATATTGAGTTCAGTATGCTGCATAAACATATATTCTGCTCTGTCCGGGCCTGCTGCGCTGGCAGACAGATAAAATCTGACACTTAAATTTGATCTTCCACAACTAAAACCTGTATAATTTAATGCTCTTTAACATTTACCAAAAAAAGCAGTTACAGACTCATCCAAATGATTACAGACCACATGCCACACATGCATTTCAGAGAAATACCCCTCCTCCTCCTCTTCCCTGCAAAGACCGTTACATGACACTAGGGCAGGGGGAACGGAGCATCTGCACTTCTTTTTCATGTTACAGCAAATCCCAGTGCTGGGCACAGCACACTCTGCACAGCTCGTGAGCTTTCCTTGTTCTGGTCCACCAGAACCTTAAAATAATACACACCCTGAGTGTAAACAGGTGTGATCATTTATGAAAAACACATTTCAGAACTGGGAATCAGTTCTGCAGTTCTGAGGAGAATTTCTGGACCGTTTCCTAAGAGTTGATAGACTACATTGACAGTTAGAAAGGGGCTCAAGGGTTCTTGTAAACGTCTACCGATATGTTTCCAGGTCTAGCAGATAAAATGGGATACCCCAAGAGGTCTGGGGACCTTGTGTTCTTTCCCAGGGCACTAAAGGTAGGCTACGCCAGGCTGCACGTTGGTGTTCCAATGGTTAGCTAGCTAATTAGATAACAGACAATCAATTAATACAGGGCACAGATAAAAACATCTAGCTAGAACCAACAGTTCTGTCCCAGTAAACAGGACGGCGAGTGTAAAATTACTCGCATTATGCACACGGCTTATTAAGGCTTGCCCTCATTTGTGTCTGTCCAACTTACCGGTGAAGAGAAAGACGGCACCAACATCAGGAGGTAAGCGACTCAGCTCTCGTCAGGCATAGCTAGCTAACTAACTTCCACCGTTCACTTTCTAAACTCGCCTCTCAGAAGCCGAAAGAGCCAAAAGTCCAGCTCTGAAAGCCCTCTCGTTCACTCGCACTGCCGTTTTGAGACGCATACAGAGTGATGTTTCAGTAGTGCTGATACTTGCTCCAGTAATAACTGAAGCTGCAGCACTGTAGTCCAGACTTGTTGGGATGCCTGCAGCAAAGTCTCTCCTCTGACATTCCGTTTTTTTCTCCTCTCTACTTCACGATCACTTTTCGGTGCCTAGCGACGTAGAGCCCGCCTGCCGGCGCCGCAGCCAATCAGCTCACGTGGGACAGTTGTTGTTGATTCCCGCGTGCTGGGCTCGGACCAATCATAGCACAGTACTGCTTTATTTACACTCACGGCCACGGGGCAGTTATACTGAAGTGCTTCTAGGCGTCTCTGGTTATATGAAATCCGTGCATCCGTTTATATTCTCATATTGATCAGAAAACTATGCATTAAAGCATGCTTTAATACCCTGAAGTACTATTGTATGTTTATTATTTATTCATGCATTTTATTTGTATTTGTTAGTACAGTTGATCGCTCCAGCCAAACAGCTGATCACTCCAGCCAAACAGCATTTAGATGTTTCTTTGCAAACTTAGGATGCTGACTTCTGATTTTGTGGTGAGTATGCAGCAATGTTTTCTTCCGATGACCCCTCTCTGAAGGTCATATTTGTGCAGGGGTTGCTGCACAGTACAATAGTGCACCTGTAGAGTATAGAGTCTGCTAAATCTGCCAAAATCTTTTGAAGTCAAATGGGGCTTTTGATTTGCCTTTCCAGCAATCATACAAGCATTATATCAGAAAGTTTTCTTGACCTCCTGCCCTTAGCCTTCTCCTGTTATGTGGGCATTGTCCCTATCATTTTCTTTTCTTTTTTTTTTTTTTTAGAGCGCTAGGAACCTGTTTAAAGGAGCTGAGGACCTGGTTACTGATTGTAGGGAAGGTTTGAGGGATCAGGGTATTTATAAATCTTCGACATGTACGTCTTCTGGCCTTTTCTAATGATGGTTATGAACAAGCCATAGCCACAGACATCTATAGCCATAATATACTAATTAAGGTCTGAGACCTTGGTAAATGTTATCTGATTTTCTTTTTACATTTTGTACAAAAACAAACAATACACAAATTTTAACTTTATGCCTATTGGAGATCAGTTCATCTTCTACTCTGATTCTAAACGTACCACAAAATCTACAATGGATGGCACCAAACTGAAGGTTTTGTCATTGCCCTTGCAGTCCCCTGACCGAAACAACTTCAGTGATCTGTGGATGGACCTCAAAGGAGCAGTCCATGCAAGAGAGCCCAAGAATATCACAGAACTAGAAGCCTTTTGTAAGGAAGCACTGGCTAAAATCCTGCCACAAGAACTGAAAGCCTGGCTGCAAAAAAAAAAACATTTACGACCCACGATACTTGCCAAAGGGTGTTACTAAGTACACCCCCATGCAGTGTGAACTATGCAGGGTGCCCTAATGTTTTCCTTAGGCCATTGTCCTTTTTTGTTAGTCAGAAACTGTAACAGCTGGAAATAAAAATATATAAACTTGCCTAAAATAATTAAGGAATGTTTTATCTTTAACTTGATGCCTTTTTAGAATGAGACTCGTCGATTAGCAGTTGCTTAACTTCTTAAAAATGCGGAGGAAGGGACAGGATGTGTAAGAATGATGGATAAACATCACAGGTCAGTGACTCTAAAGGCCCATCTCAAGTGACCTCTGAACCTCTGCACAGTTTTGTTCCTTCTCTTTTTCCCAGATGTAAAACCTGTGAGGCCTGATGTCCTGATATCCGTTGACTGTTGCAGTCTGAGTTCTATTAGATGTGTACAACAGTGAGCATAAATCACTTTTATAGATCAGTCTCAGGGGAATTTTTCCAACAGTGCCACTGGCTGCAACACAAACTCAAAGCATGAGCGACCCATTTCCCATGTTTAACAGTTGGAGAGGTGTTCTCTTCATGTAATTTTGCACCCCTTTTCCCTAAACATACTTTTACTTATTGCAGCCAAAGTGTTTAATGCTACCTTAATCAGTCTAGGGCTTAGTTCTATTAGTCTGTAGAACAGAATCACTCTTATAGATCAGAGGAAATTGTAGGCAGTTTTATATTCCTGGACAAAGCTGAACATATTTTCGTATGTCACACTGATTAGTTTTCTTTAATATATAATACTTTATGTTCATGACAAATTCTGTGCTGTGGGTAATTTTTGCTAAGTAATTCATAGATTTACAGCATTTTTACTAAACAATGAATGTTCTAATTTATACACTTTTCAGCAAATGAGCTATTTGACCTAAAAGAATCCTTTCAAGTGATCCTGAAACTGTGCCCTTCCGCTCCCTCTTTCACTCACTCACACACACACAGGTTATATACTCATTTACACCACACCCAAGCATCTGTCCACACTCATCTGGAATCCAAGCCTAGAGGGCATCCATCTCAAACTTCGGGATCTTTATCACCTGCTCTCTCTCTCTCTCTCTCTCTCTCTCTCTCTCTCTCTCTCTATTTCTCTCTAGAGATAGAATAATTTTAGCTTACAGTGCAGCTTCCACCCAGTATCCTGTTCCTTTAATAAAGCTTTTATTTGAAACTAGTTAGCAAAGATGTGCTACAAATGGTTCTTTGAATGATGCCATAGAGCTACTTTTGTGTTTTGGTTGCTTAAGGATCCATGTTTGTATGAAGAAGCTTTTAAAGGCTTAAAGAAAAGTTTGCTTGACAGCTGAAGGGTTCTTTACCAGTTTACCAAAAGGTTCTTCACATTTACACATCTCTATTACAAACATAGCTCTTACTGGAACCAAAAGTGGTTCTTCTTTGTAGCATCTTTATTTTATTAGTGTGAAGAAATTCATCCAGTGACTAGGCTAGCAGCTGGAGTGTATTTATAATAGACTGTATTTAATCTAATAGTATATGAGGGTTGTAAGGGCAAACAAAACCCACACACGCACACACACACACACTCACACACACACAGTTCCTGCCAAGATAAATAGTTTAAAACAGGTTTCATGGCCTCGTTTACTTGCAGAGTTTCCCTGTGTGTTAAAGTGTACAGTTACAGCTATGAATGACGAGGGGACTTCCCCTGCACATGTCATGTGACCTTATGCGTATTTACACGCATGTAAGCACTGGGCTCATTGTAACACTTACCTGGGCTCACTGGAACAGTTCTGTGGCATGTGAATTTGAGCTTGAATATGGAAGAGCATCATGAACTGCATAAGAAGACTCAGTGATGTGCTCTTGCACTAAAAATGATTAGACTTAACATAGTTTCCACATGAATCAATTGTATATTTATGTACGTGGATGTAATGAAAGTAAGTAAACTCACTGCATCACTATCTTCAATGCATCACCACAGTCACGCAAATTATTATTATTATTTTTTTTTTTTTGACAGTGACAACATTACAGTCTTAGGTTTCACCCATCTCCATCACTGTAAACAGACACAAAAATGATTTAGGTTATATCTGAACTGGTTTAAACATGTCCGTTTAAAAATTCCACAGAGATCTGAATGCAGTGACATGTTGGAGGGTAAAGTGTGTGTATCTGTGATCAGAGAGAAACGTGTGAGAACATTCCTGTGCTGTACTGGACTGCAAATGCTGCAGTTAGTGGGAACATGTTACACATATGTGCATACATGAACATACATCACTGCTTTCTCTTTCTCCCCCGACACATCACCCTCTCTCATACTCAAGTAGAGTGGACTCTACTTTGACTGAGCTGTTAGTTACTGTTCCAGTAAGTACGTAAAGTGCAGAGGGCAGAGTGAGCTTGTATGAGGTGAAGGTGTGGTGTGGTTTCATGCACTGACATCTTAGTGTGATAATTCAGGTGAGTTTGTGGCAGACTGTGAACTGATACACTGTGCTACTGGCTGTTCTGCAGCCTGATGGTCTGGGGAAAGAAGCTGTCTCGGAACCGGCTTGTTCTGGACGTCTGTACCTCCTGCCGCTGGGCAGCTGTGAAAACAGGCAGTGGCTTGGGTGGGTGGAGTCCTTTATAAACCTCCTGTCCTCCTCAGACAGTGGCTGGTGTAAAAATCCAAGGGGGTTGGGAGCTTAACCCGGGTGACATGCTGTGCTGTCGGTTGCCTTATCATTTACACTGGGCTGATTTTCATTTTATATAAATATGGTCTTAGTGATGTAATGGATTACTAAAGAGAAAAGGTCATCTTTATGAGACTCAGAAAGCTTAACCATTTCTTTTTAGTCAAAAAAATCTAATATTTCTAATATTGCTGGTTATATTGCTCTTCTTCTCTGGTTTTCCTTTAGTCATAACATTTTGTACTAAAAATGTAGGAAAAACTATCTCATCCGTACACAAGCACACACACATGCATTTTATGGTGTGTAAGGAAGCAGAACAGCCGCACATGTTGGTCAAAAAAGGCATTAATAAATCACTGAGCAACAAAGCAGTACTTAATGCTGTGGTGTCAGCCCCTCTGTTTCTTCAGATGGATACTGAAACCAGGTGTGTTGGGATTTACAAAGAGGTGTTTAAGGGAACTCCTGACTGATAAAATGTGCAACAGATTTAGATGTGGATGGAGCAGAAGGCCTCACAGAAGCTCCAAAATGTAAATACTTTGGCCTTCATCAGGTATAGTGTGATGACCACCATGACAAGAATCATTTCCTTATGTTGCAGTATGAGCTAAATCATTAACATCTGCACTCTTTAAAAAAGGAGATGATTCCAATAATTTTATCCAAAACCATGACAATTAAAGATGTATTAGGATGCTTGAATGGTTCTTTGTCTGGCAAAATGGTTGAGAAACCTGTTGTACACAGTTCTATATAGAACCTTTACCCTTGTGGTGTGGTGTTTGTGTCTGGGGGACCCATTTTCACTGATAAATGATGCTATTTATTATTCTTTCAACCTCAGATTCCTTGGCATTGCCTCATTTTCTGTGAAGAACATACAATGAAGAAAATGTGAAATAACACACGCCCCCCGCCTACATACACACATTTATATGACATATGTGGTGTTCAGGACCCGCAAGCAATAAATGTGTGGTGGTGCTGTGTCTATTTATTCTGTCCTCCTCCTGCATGGCCTGCTGTATGTGTATGTGTCTGCATATGTTCACTCCTGCACATTTTGCCTGAACATCTTTGCCTGTGTGGCTCTGCATTGCAGCTGATTAAAATGGCAAACCCATATGTTTATAGTGATTTTTCTTTTTTTTTTTGCAGTTTATCATACAAACCAGAATAAAATAAATAAAGACTTCTGGCCATCTCATGTCTATTAAATGGACATATTTGACATGCACATTTGAGCTGATTCACATTGTAGACACAGAGAGCCTGTGTCTCTGGTGATGGGATCAGGTTCGGATTTCACTTGTCATCATGAAAAGCCAGGTGTAAACACTCCCAAGGCGTATTGTGATCGGATTACGATCAGATCACTGAAAGGACATTCGGACATCTCGTCCACATTTAATACAAGTGTAAACGGAATGCGTTTCCTGTGATCAAATTCCGCCAGACAAGCGGAAATGCGTTGATACGAGTATTTATTACTGTGAACTTTGGCTTCTCTCTCCCTCTCGTGTGTGTGTGCTCTCACTGTTATGGTTATTTACCAATTTGTAGAACCCCCACTGTTACTCTAACCTGTTCACTGTTTAAGCTGTTAAGCTGTTAAACTGTTAAGTGTTATTTACAGGAAGTTAAGCAGAACTAAAGCACGGGTTGGTGTGCTTTTTTACGCGGGAGAGTAAAATCAGATCTTATCTGGTCACACTGGGGACACATTTTCATGACGAGTATAAACCGAATACTATCCTAGCTCCAGATACTATCCAGATTAAACATGCGTAATGTTAATACCAGGTGTAAACAGGCCCTGTGTGATGTAATAGCATGTATGAGCTAGATGTAATGACATGGTTTAGGAAAGGAAACCGACCCTCAACATGATTGATAACTATGTGATAATTACTATGTTAAGTATGAAACTTTTGTCCAACTCCTACTAATGGAAATCTCTCTCTATCTCTCTCTCTCTCTCTCTCTCTCTCTCTCTCTCTCGCTATCTATCTCTCATCTGTCTCTCACTCTCTCTGTCAGGTCATGTTGTCATTCGTCACTTGGACAGGTAGGAATTTGAGGAGGTGTGTCTGAAGCCCCAGGGCTTATTTTAGCCCCCCATTTACTTCAATTGCTTATCTCTTTGTCCACTGTGAGTTTCTCTCTCTCCCTTTTCACCCATTTCATACCATTTAGAGGGATCACTGACCTGACATTCCAACTTTTTCAAAACCACCTTACATTCCAAAACAGAGTTCCACCATGTTTTCCATGGGATTGTGCTGAAATCCAAAGAGACAGATGAGGACTGCTGGAACTCTCTTCTCACTCAGCACAGAGGCTGATGGAAGTTTGGGATAGAGTACAACATGCTGAATACACAACATATAGGCACACACTCACACCGGCAGCATAAGCTGGGTAGACTCATCAGAGGGAAGGTTCAGGAAATTGTTCTAACAAGGGATCAGAGGGATGTCACTCAGCAATGTCCGGTATAGAAAGAGGCAAAAATGTATACATTCCACATTTTCTTTATGTCAAGTTTTTTTAAGCAGATAAAACAGCAATTTCACATTTAAAATGCCCTAGAATGGAAAACTGTATGTATCTTGGCATAGCTGAATAATAAGAGTTTGGTACATGGAAAACCTTAATTTTATTTTCAACCCATAAGTTTACCAGTCCTCTATCAAAAACTTTTGAAGGCTAAATGCAACCATTACTTCTGAAGAATATGGAAGCGAGGCTTAAAGGGCTATTAGCTAATGCTAGCCAACTGTGCGCCTACCAGAGAAAACCACATGTCCCAGAGAAGCTGGTAAAGTAAGTGTTTGCTATGCAGGTGCTTCCTGGGAGCTAGGCTAAAGCCTTACCCTACCAGACCCTACTACAATCTCGACAACTAGCTAACTGCACACCATGCCAACTACACATCAAGAAAGACTCAGGAATAATTATAAAAAGTAATCATTCCTTGATGGTTGCTGTCTTAAAATTCACAATTTTACATGCCATCATCCTCCACGATTATCTTCCAAACAGACATGGAGGTGTTTTGGTTATACTGGGATTTTTGGTTCACACTGCTTTAAAAGTGGCTCAGAGCACCTCCTAAAGTGGTTTGAGCAATCGGATTTGTACCTGTTTACAATGCATGTCTTGAGTGTGTTCACACTGTTTGGGGCCTGGCCTTTTCCAGACATAACCCTAAGATTCAAGACAGATGAAGTGACCATTTCTAGACCATTTCAGAATTTGTACAACGTGTACTACATGTAGCTCGACTATCCTGCAGAAGCCTGATATACTAATGAAACCCAGACATAAAGAAATCAAACAATTCAAACAAAGAAAGTTGCAGAGAAACTAGTGTCATTTTATTACCTGATCCTAAACCTGACTTAACCTGCTAACCTAATTCTAACCTAAATGTAGGCCAAACTTAACCCTTCCCTAAACTTAGCCATAACAGAATGTGAAATGCGTCCAGTTTCTTTACATCCATTAATTCCTCTTCTAGAAGCTCCCTAACAGAGAAAAGCAGAATGCTGTGATGTTGCTGTTCTCTCAATTCTTCCTAGAGGACTTGGCAGGCTGGGTTGTAGGTCAGTAGGTGTTAAAGTAGATTTCACACTGCTTGTAAATTCAGTTCAGATTTGAATTTGTTTGTTTTTCCTTTTTTTGTGATTCCCTGGGAATATCAAATATCACAGTGCAAATGTTAGGAATTTCTTGGGGAGCACTTTAGTGGTCTATTTTTTAGGATCAACTATGAGCATGATTTACTGTGATTAACAATTTCTAAAAGGGCACATGCACACAGTTATAGACACCACATATATATACACACCGCAACCACTGTACTGTTGATCTACTGGTCAAGCAAACATGACTCATGAGAGAGAAGAGCAGGTTGAGACAGAAAGAAGACAGAAAGACAGAGTTGTGCCCTATGGTTTTCATTTTCTCCTGCTGCCATTTGCAGTATTCACATGCCGGAAACCTCCCCAACACACACTCGTTTGATTGGTTTTATTATGTACCAGATGAAACCACAGTCATTCTTTCAGCCTGTTTATGTCTCTCTCTCTCTCTCTCTCTCTCTCTCTCTCTCTCTCTCTCTCTCTCTTCTTAGTCCCTGTCTCACAGTCTCTCTCTTTCTCTGTCACACACCTACTCAGTCTGAACAAGTAGACAGATACACACACACACACATAGGCACACACAGGCAGGTCAAATCCTTCAGGATCTCAAAGACCAAGGAAACATACACTGTTCTTCTGGGCAGTGACACCTGCATAAATACTACCATCACAGTCCCTTGACCTCATCATTGACCCGAGAATCTCATAGAACAGAAACAGAAAGAATCTTACAAGTATCACATATAGGGGCGATGTATTGGGGGGGGTGGCAATTCTAAGGGACTGTGACTGACTGGGGTCCTAAATCGGGTATTAATTGAGTATTTTGGCAGAATTGTTAGGGTTGTGAGAACCAGTGTGATATCTTTCCATGGGGCCCAAAATCCCTGGCAGCAACCCTGATCACATCCAAAGCATTTACTTTTTAAAGCAGTCCTGACCACAAAGGGTTCCCACATTTTTGCCATGGGCCTTTTTGCCATTTCTGTTGATTTTTGAAATGATCAAAGATGGAACTAAAGCATCATTTTGCTTGAAATATTGAAGATTTATTTAACTTCTTCCAGGAAATTAGATGATATTTTACTTATTCTTAACAGAAACCTTGGTGGCAAACCTTTAGTCTGCTTTTGCTGCCTTTACTTATTTGAGAAGCCACATAAAGAATGTAGTCCCAGCCTCACTAAAACTGGGAAGAAGTCTGCCATCTGGTAGCACTCCCGAAGCCTCTTGATCTTCTCTGTTCTTTTGTTCCGTCACTTGTACCATGTGTACGCAGTAAACATCTGCAGTGATACACCGGATACTGAGTGATGACACATGAGAAATTAATCACATTATGACAGAAATGCACCTCAAGACATTGTGTGGACAAAAAGGGAATCATCCTCACTTATATTAACTTAAATGAATGAATCTGATGTGGTTTCTGATCGCAAAAACCAATACATATACATATGTCCAGATTTCCGTCAGCAGCCCCACTTGTTCACAAGTTGGAAGAAGTTTGTAAGATTTTCAGCCTTCAATGAAACTCAAATACAAGCCAACACATCAGAACAGAGGTCATTCACACATTCCAGCAGAAACTAAGGCAGCCTGTTCAATTCAGGAGGATAAAGAGGGGTTGTGATAGGATCATTTTAAAATAAATATTCTGGTAGATGAAAGCGCACTACACCAGAAATGGGTCTCAGGGGGTAAATATACAAGAAAAATGGGGGTTATGGACCATTGTGGATGGGACAAATGGGGAACTTGTTTTCTGTTGATTCAGCAACTCTAACATTAACAACACCACATCCGGACACTGAAACTGTGCTCAACTGACTGATGTGAACAATAAGACCATTCAGGTTTATCCGCCTCCTACCTGGCTTTGATAGCTGGACATGCAGTATGCTAGCTGGCCACAGTCAACAAATAGAGGGTTTGTCAGACTGTGTTTGTCCAGTTTGTCCTTGCTGTTCACTTGCCTTCCAGACAGCACAAACCACAGAGCCACCTGCAGATGCCACTCGCCTTCCAGACAGCACTAAAGGCTTCATCTGTAGATGCCACTCGCTCTCCCATTGTGCTACAAAGCCTCTTACAGATGCCACTTGCCCTCCTGTTGCACTAAAAGGCTTACTTGCATGCACCACTCACCCTACTGTTGAACCAGAAAGCCTCACCTGCATGCGTCAATCAATCTCCTGATACTTCTAAAAGCCTTCAGCCTTGGATGTGAGTGAAGGCCTCAGATGAATGTCTTTGGGAGACTTAACTGAATTTAATCATAGATTTAATTTCCATTAGAACACACTATAGATAACCTCTGAAGAGCTTCGGATATTTGTCATTGGTTTTATTTGGCTAATCTGAATTTCAGACTCGTTTTGGCTTTTTAGGTTTAGTAAGGTCAGGATTCCCCAACTTATACCCAAACATATTGGACAGAGCACCATAATTCCAGAGAACACAATTCCTCAACACAACACTGCTCCACAGTTCAATGCTGTGGGGCTTTACAGCCCTCTAGCCCATACCTGGCATGAGGCATGGTGCCAGCAGGTTCATGTTTTTCTGATCCAGAGAGTCCTATTCTATTGGCAATACTTTACAAGCTGTGTGTGGGTATGTGTGTGTGTGCATATGCACATATGTGTCAGTAATGGGTACAAATTAAACTAGCTGAATGCATTCATTAGAAGGGGTGTCCACAAACATTTGGACATATAGTGTATAGGAGAATATAGGTCTTTCCTGTTGTGAGTCTTGTTTCTTCTCAGAGTTTCCTCCTCTTGCTCTAAAAGAGCTTTTCTTGGCATTGTCATGCTTGGCATGCATTTGTAAAGCTACTTAGTAGGAAGAGCTACATGGATACATTTGCATGGAATGGAATGGTGTTGTCGTCTTTATCTGAATGTGGAATGTATTTTTCGAACTGTCTGTGTTTACATAACACGAAATTGCGTTTGTGTCAGTGTAAGATGCCATTATCCCTCTTTGCCTGGGATAAAAGCTTCTAACCTGGTTCCTCTCAATGTTAATCTTAACTCTCAAGAAGAACAGACAGAAGACAGAAGAACCCAGGTATTTGTGTAGTTCCTTTAATGCGTAAACTTGTTTAAAGCCCATTTAATGAGATTTTCTCACACAGGAAAATTTCTGTGAAAGGAGTTGGTTGGCATTTCAATTAGCTGAGCTATCCTAGATCTTCAACATCTCTCTTGTAAGAGAGAGAGAGAGAGAGAGAGAGAGAGAGAGAGAGAGAGAGAGAGAGAACCTGAGAAATAAACTTCCACTCTCACTGATGCCCCCTAGTGGTCAGTAGAGGTTTACATGAATCTAATTAAATGTATTTTACTGAGCAAATGTTCAAACTCTTAAAGTGTCTTAAGTCACATGTTAGTCTTTAACATTTACTTAACATTTAGTTTAGTTAGTAAATGTTTGGGCCTGTTATACTTGGCTTTAACATGCATTTTGTATCCAGAACCTGTACTACTTGGGGTCACACTTCTGGTTTTGAACAAAAGAGCAAGGAACTCTGGTTCCTGTGCAGATACATGTCTGCTCTTCAGAAGTTCTGTTGTTTTACTCAGTATTCTTATGACCTGCATCTCTGGTTGTGCTTTTAGGAAGGTACTTTTACTAGAGTTGTTGTTTGATCAAAGTAACAGCATTTCAGGATACCTTATACACCTCTAAAAAGCAAATCTGATGGTAGTGGTTTATTTGGTAGAGTTAGGATGTTTTAAAAATATTCATTCATTCATTCATTCATCCATTCAGCAACCAAGGCTCAGTGGTTAGAGTTCCAGGTTATCATCATAGGGGTGCCACTGCTGGGGCGTTGATAAAAACCTATAACCCTCTTCACTCCGGGGACATCATAGCATGGCTCACCCTGTGTTCTGATCCTGTGTTCTGACTCTAGCTTCCTATGTATGTGAAGAATTATGTGGTATAATGACACTAAAGGTGTTTACCTAACTAAATAAACAATAATTGTGCATTAAGGTGGGTTAAAAAGTTTGGACCCAACCAATTAAACAAACAATATTCACATACGCCCCCACCCCCCCCACCCCACCCCCATCACACGCAGTGCTCCCGACACTGGGAGGGTGAAGACTGGCACACGGCTCCTCCGACACGTGTGCAGCCAGCCAGCCTCTTTTTCAGATGCGCTCAGAAGAAAAGTGCTGTTACCTGCACACCCTAGAGAGGCCAAAGCCAATTGTGCTCTCTCCGGGCTGGCACCATGACTGGGATTTTACCTAGAGACATAGTGACAGCACCTTATTGCAACAGACTACTCTGTGTATTATTAAATGTATATTTAAAAAAAAAAAGTAAGCGTGTGAGTGAATGGTTGTGTGGTTCAATGTGATGGACTTGCGCACTGTCCAGAAGGCTATTCCTGCCTTGCACCCAAAGATTCTGAGTAGGCTTTGGCCACCTTGACGAGGAAGAAGTGGATAATTTGAAGGGGGAGCTCACAATTGGTTGATAATATGATTATGTGCTGTCTGAGTGTGTGTGCCCTGGCTGTACTTCAGCACAGGTCGTACACTGACAATCTCCAGCGATGGTCTGACATAGTTGAGGGACAGTGGATGACGGTGTATCTTCTTAATGCGAGCGTATGCCTGTTCATAGCATGTGTGAAGACGTGTGTAGGAAGTGTGATGGCGGTCAGGAAGGTGTGGAAGAGGGCAGGAGGATGAGGGCAAATCCAGTCGGCGCCGTCTTTTGTCCAGTAAAGGTTGAAAGGTTGGCGATCGCTCCATCGTGACCTTTCGGGAGGAGACACTTGGCCAAACTCTTTTTACTTCATCAGTCTGGTTCTCTTTGCCAGAAAGATGTCCGCTGGTTCTCAGAGCAGGCCTGGATCTGCGTAATGCCTCAGAATGAGAGTGGATAAAAGTTTTACAAGGAGAGGGCCGAGGACGTCTGATCTGAGCCCCTTCCACCAGAAGGTTCACACCTACATACTGAGGAACATCTACTGCTGCCTGGAGAAATCAGAGCAAGAGACAATAGCTGCTATATATTTATAAAGGAAAGGAGGCTTCAGTGGGAGCTCTCGGGGCATTTTGAGAGAGAAAGCCTAATGAGAATTCAAATATATGTTTGTTAATTTAGTTCATATTGATTCAGTAGAGTTATGCTGGCATTACAGGCCCAGTCTTATCAGATCTCCCTGCTCCCACCATACCTGATGCACCCTTGTAGATAATTTAACATGTATGGTTATATTCTGTGCACGCAGTAAACAGTATGTATCCAATTGTGAGCGTATGTCTGGTTATATAAAGGTCAATACCTGTTTGTAAATGAGCTGAAAGCCCCCGGTGTGTGCATTGCGGTCATGGCGCCGGTCCAGCACCACGCGCAGTGTGTCCTCCTGCACGGCGGGGCAGAGTCGGGCAGTGACTGCTGTAGAGGGGGCCATGGTGGGGCTGGCATTCACCTCCAGCAACCAGGGGTGCAGGTCACGTCCCAGAATGAAATCTGCCCCGTAGAGCTCAAAGCTAGCCCTGCGAGGTTCTACGCTGTCCTGCACTGTCAGCAGCATCTGGATCACTGCCCGCCTCATACCTGGAAGCACTACCTCCTCCCACAGCCGGCTACGGCCTGAAGCAGCTAACCAGGAGCGGAAATCAGTACACGACCACATGCTTTCAGCAGGCAGAGACGGGTCACGACCTACACACGGCTGGACATGCTTCTGGATGGAGTTGTTACAGAGATGGACAGAGCTGATAGAGGAGAAGAAGAGAAGGGAACAAAATGGGTGTCCATGTTTAGATTTGAATATCAAATGATTATCATTCAGATTATCATCTGGTGAACGCAAAAGTACATGACCTTACAAGAACATTAAGGCTTAAGGTTATCTATCTATCTTGTAAGTTCACAAAGGAAGCATTTCTAAAGGTCCTATTTATTACAATGCCTAACTAGCTAAGGCTGTACATGAGCAGTAGAACTTTTAAACAGGACCAAATAGGACACCAGTGAAGATTTTTTAGGATAAGTAAGTAGTAATGTGATGATATAACCAGTTATGGGTAAGAATATAAGAAGCAAAGTTCTAGACCTTCTAAAGCTTGTGAAGGGAAGAAGAGCTAGATACCAGCTAAGAGCTCTTGTGGTCCAAACAGCTGGAGATTAAAGCATGAATAAGACATTCAGCAGCAGGCAGAGACAGACGTGGCCTAATTTTGACAATACTGCACTGGTGAAAAGGAAAAGTTTCAATAACAGAGCTGCCGTGGGCATAAAATGAGATGAGTGAAGTCTAGGATGACAAATATTTTAAATCAGAGGGGAAGGAGAGATAGCTACACTGTCTGTGGAGAGACTTACAGGACTAGGCCTATTGAGAGTTGAGAGAGGCATTAATGCCTGGCTCGTGTACTCTTGATCGGAGGATAAAATGACACTTCAAGACAGTACAGTTGGCCTTTAATACAGCAAACTTAACAAGAACTTTGTTTTTTAAAGAAACTATTAGATTATATCTTCTGAGATGGTTACATATGTGGTTACTTATACAGGGTGTGGTTCTGCTTGGTTGGAAGGAAGACCTGCAGCTATATAAAATTGGTGCCCCCGAATTAGTTGAAGCACCCCTACCCCACATTTTTTCTTATGTAACACTTCTGTTGCTAATAACCAGCTCCTTGGGTTAAAGTGGGTATTTAAGAGAATACTCAACTTATTATATAAAATACAATCACTAAGGGAAAACCAGGTTATTTGTAAACAACAAAAAGTTTGACATTGTGGCATTATTTTACGTTAATGAGTAATATTGTGCTATATGTGTCTCTTTCTCTCTCACCTGTCCAGCCTGATTGTGGAGAAGGGTTGGGTGGAAAAACGCAGGTAACACTCGTCGTAGAACCACACTGTGAGAGGGTTCCAGTCTGTGACCAGGAACCACTGACGCAGGTCGAATTTAGTGCCATGAACCAGCAGAGGGCGCTCCAAGTACTTCTGCACTACCCACTTACTGTCTTTGATCAGAGCGGGGTCACTGTCCACTAATCTCAGCACCTCATCTAACCTGTTCATACACACTATACCTGCAAAGCAAGGGGAAGACATGACACAGAAGAATGCATTAGAGGATTGTCACTCACAACCCTGTTTTCCTCAGCACAAATGCTGTTCTGTGTATTGCTGCTGTTGTGTCAAAATCATGTATCTTTTTCTACATTGTTTTAAGCACTGCAGGTGCTCTTTACATAATGAAAATTGTGAAAATTTCATAATGAATAGACAAATAAAAATGTCTGAAATTACTTGGAATGAAATGTCTCATTTACATTAAAAGCCCCAAATCGCATATTTCTCTTGTATGTTACTTTTCCCTGTGATCCACCTGTAACTTCGGTGGGGTTTTGGGTATCGAAAACAGTCATAATTAACATTGACTTGATTTTCCAACCTCTCCTTATCCCTTAGAATTAATTTTTTTCACTGTGCCTTGGTAACATGTGTGAATGTATGTAATCTGACAGTTTGTAAATGATAAAATATGTAAGTGATCTCTGTTCTGAGCTAAACTGCTGTAGGTGGATAAACGTTAATGTGTTGGTTTTTATGATATCACAAAAACAGTGAAAACCCTAAATATAGTCTGATTATGGCCTTATATGAATCATTTAGGTAGTAGTTAGCGTTTTGGAGAAATATGGTTTTGTTTAGACAGATATAATATGTTTAATTGTTTTGACAATATGCGCGAAGACACCTACAAACACATTCACAAGTATGTGGCTCACCCCTGCCTCGAGATAGGGCCCCTGGTTTAATAATCCAGATGTTACTGAGTCCATCAGTGCCCAGCTGTGGACAAACCTTCTGCATACGAGCTAGCATGGACCTACAGCGCTCTGCATACTCAGTACACCCCTCTATTATCACACCATCACTACAGACACACAGAAAGATATATATGAAGAGAGAGAAAATGAGATATAAATAATACACAGTGCTTCACGTGCATTCCACAAAATAGTCCATAAAAAGGACAACTTAGAAATTGCTGAATTGTGTTCATCAAGCTACATAAATTCCTACAGAAAGTTGGAATAAACTGGAATCTGATATGATAATATTTTTAAAAGACATGCATGTTTTTGTCCAATGAAAATATATAGACATATAGTAGTAGTATTTTTTTATACTATACTTACTGAATAACAAGGTAGTAACTCTGGATAAAGTCAGCCCACTGCTGTTCTGAGAGGGACGGAGGAGAGTCCGAAAGCATGTCTATATCGCTGTGTTCTTGACTGTTTAAATACTCCTGACACACACGCAGTGCCGTGTCAATCACTTCAGCTCCAAGTCTCTCATTGGATTGCAGCTTATGTGACTTATCCACACCTACAAGCAGGTAGACAGACAGGGTGCATGTCATCACTGTCATAAGAAAACCATGTAACATATATAAACCATTAATTGGGAGTTGACCCCCCATGCAGCTCTAACAGCTTCCACTCTTTTGGGAAGGCTTTCTACTAGATTTTAGAGTGTGTCTGTAAGAATTTTCCCCTTTCATCCAGGAGAGTATTTGAGAGGTCAGACATGTACTGATATGGGACGAAAGGGCCTGGCTCGCAATTTCTGTTCTAGTTCATCCCAAAGGTGGGGTTGAGGTGCAGGGCGGTCAAGTCCTTTCACACTAAACTCACACAACTATGCCTTGCTTTGTGCACTGGGGCACAGTCATGCTGGAGTAGAAAAGGGCCTTCCCCAAACAGTTTCCACAAAGTTTAAAGTGTTCTATTGTCTAAAATGTCTTGGTATGCTGAAGCATAAAGATTTCCCCACACTTGAACTAAGGGGCCTAGGCCAACCCCTGCAAACAACCCTATAGCATCATCCCTCCTCCACCAAACTTTACAGTTAGCCACTCCACCCAACACTTGCCATTATGCTTGGTGATGTCAGACTTGCATGCATGCCATGAAGGTCGTGGTGCACAGTTTTTGTGTTTAATGTTAATGCCAGAGCAGGAACTCTGCAGTTATTGAGTCATTGAGCAGAGCAGACGCTATATGCCTAAACACTCTGTAACCCCGCTCTGTAACTTTGTGTCACTTGGTGGCTGAGTTGCTGAGGTTCCTAAACATTTCCGCTTTTCAATTACATCACTCACAGTTGAGCATGAAATGTCCCAGAGGGGAGAAACTCACATTCTCCCACAATGTGTGTGAAGGCAGGCTGCATGAAGGAGTGCTTGATTTTATACACCTGTGGTTATGAACCACCAGAATTCAATGATTAAAGGTGTGTCCCAATACTTTTGTCCATATAGTGTATCTCTGGAAATATGAGGTTTTCTAACAGCAGTTTGTGAGTGTGTGTTTAGTGTGTGTGCATGTTACCCTGCATCTGTTTACGGTTACAGATATCCTCTTTTCTGTCTCCTCCAGTTCTCTCCACCACATAGCTCAACAGACTGGTGCAAGCAGTACGTCTAAAGTCCTCTATAGAGTGCAAGATATAAGACTTACTAAGATATATATAAGATTTACTTTATATATATATAAATTTATATATAAAGTAAAAAAATATATTTACTTTAGATATATATAAGATTTATAAGATTTACTTTAAATTGATTGGCAAAAATCCTGCGGACAGGACTCTGAACTAGACGGACACTGGCACTGACCAGTGAAAGCGTGTTTTTCATCTTCCGCCCCCAGCCTGTAACAGCGTGGGAAGAATGTGTCAGGATCGGTTGAGTCAAACCACTGGAGGTTTCTCAAACTCATACACAAACCCACCTGAGAGAGAGAGAGAGAGAGAGAGAGAAGTAATGAGAGGAAGGGAGTGAGAAAAACTGATTAAGGAAGGTAGAGAAAGAGAGAGAGAGAGAAAGAGAGACAGTGATAAAAGAGAAAATGAGATACAGGCATTAAGAGTGGGTAAGAGAGAAATTAACGGAGAGGGGGAAAGGCATTAGAGAAGGGAATTGGAGAAATGGACAAACAAGAAAGAGAGAGAGAGAGAGAGAGAGAGAGAGAGAGAGGGAGAGAGAGAGAGAGGAAGACAGTGAATGAAACACTGAATAATGTGAACTCTTTAGGTACTGTTTGTATTGTATATGACATAAAATACCATATATGATATCTATGATGCAGTAGGGTTATGAATAATGCTAGCTAATGTATCTAGCTGAGAAAGACTTGAGAAGGACCTTGGTAGTGAAGGATCCAGCTTTTGCATAGTGATTAGTCATCTGGTCCTTTTTTAAAGACTGATAGTCGACAGCGTCCTTCCTTGTTGTCCAGTATAAATATGTGGTTTCATTGCGAACCATCCGGGACTACAGACACACATTTTTATACAAATGAGACAACTAAACAAGGATACAGAAACAGAAAAAAATTACAAAGCATAGTTTCTATGACACACAACAGAGACTATAACAGTGGCATAGCTCACCATGATGGCATGCATGTCATAAGCATCATCATCCCTATCTCCGTCCTGTCCTTTATCTGTACCTGCATAGAAACAAAGAGGATGGAGTGATGGTGACAATTGAGATTGATTCATGCCTGTCTCATATAAGGCCTTAGACGTCATTAGTTTTAGCTGTAAATGCATTTTACCGTTTATAATCTGAACAAGTTTGAATTTGCATGTTCAACTTGTTTCTTTTATTGTTAGGAACTGACAAAATATGGTAACAAGGCTGTACACACAATCAGTTATAACTTCTGCCGGTTAGGTAAATAACACTGATAATCTTGTTACTATGGCACCTGTGGGATATACATATAAGTGTCACCCCAATATGCAGTAGTTATGGGGTAATGGGGACCCATTAATGCAATCCATTAAAGCCCTGCCTCTTACATGACTGAGGATCTGCTGCTAGAGAGATACCACAGGACACCTTCAGACACCTTGATGGGTCAGAACTTATTAGGAACACAACTTATTAGGCTGGTATATATATATATATATTAATATATATTAATTATAAATATAATATAATATAATTTGTATAACAATATAAAATTGTTAGTACACAGACTATATTATGAATCTTATATGTAAGTTATGTAGTTCTGAGAGGAATTACTACAGGCTACCCACAGGGGTTTAACCAATCAAACTCCAGATTATGCAAAGAAATATTAATTATTATTAATCAGTACTGAGTAAATACAATATGTAATCTATATCCCTTTAACATACAAATTTCTAACCATCATCATCACTGCTGTCAGCCCCATCCATGCCCTCTGCCGCAGGGTCTCCATGGCGATTACCCCATGGAGAGCTGCGAGGAAGCTGGCGTTCCACCCACCCTCTGGCCCTCAGCGCTGCACGAACCACAGGGTATGGACCCTCTATAGAGAACACCTTCTTCTCCTGTAATAACAACCACGATTACCACCATCAGTGCACAATGACACTGGGATCCGTTCAGGACTCTATTGCACATTTCTCATGTACTCCATATGAAAAGTATGCAGAAGTTTGGTTATACAAGGATTCTCCTTAATCTCAAAGGTACTGGGTGGAGCTCCATCACTTCAGCAAAAAAAATCGAATTTATTTGTATAGCACTTGGCAACTGGCAGCTTTACAGGAATCAGTTATAGGACAGGAGATGACCATAGTCTTGCTGTTCCACAGCCCAAAGCTGGGAAGGTGTATACCCTCCCTTAGCTGATGCTTCTCAGATTATTCTCAGAAGCTCATCTGTTGCTGCACAGTTTGTGTTGGTTATCTTCTAGTCCTTCATCAGTGGTCACATTAAGCTGTCCACAGAACGCTGTTGGCTGGATATTTCTGGTTAGTGGACTATTAAAAACTTGTTTAAAAACTCCAGCAGCACTGCTATTTCTGATCACTATGTCAGCCAGTGTCGCTGCAGTGCAGACAATGACCCACCACTCAAGTAATATCTGCTCTGTGGTGGTTCTGTCGGGCCCTGACCATTAAAGAACAAGAAGGAAGGCTAACAAAGTATACAGAGAATCAGATGGACTACAGTCTGTAATTACAGAACTACAAAGTGCTCCTTTATGGTGAGTGGAGCTGATCAAATGGGCTTCTGATAAAATTAGTTCATTCCAAACCAGTGGTCATACTATTCTGATATGATTGTGTATAATTGTTTCTTAATCATAATCAAGTTAAAATGTTCAATTAAATATGATATTGATGTGAGGTCACACCACCCAGCACCACGTTCATGATCAATATTATGTCAGATGCTCTAAAGATCATTGTCTTCTTTATAGATTGTTGGGGATCTCCTGGGATCTCCATTCTCATGTCCTTGATTTAGTGCTGAGACTGGTATTTCTAGTGATGACATTTGGAGCTTTGATTTACAGTCAAGATTCAGGACATTACTACCTATTACATGCACTATGGCAAATACATAAGTACACAATAGCAGGTAAACCTATTTCTTTGTCCATTAAATTATTTTTTCTACCATCCATTCCATGCTATGTGTAATATCTGACTGCCAGTTGAAACAGCTGAATTTAGATGAATTATTCCAAATTGATCAGCAGTAATAAGACAATAAGCACATTCAGTGGGCACTGACCTTTACAGCTTTGTCCACTAGAGCCTTGGCCATTCGCAGTCTGTCCAAGTTCAGTGCAGGAAGGCTTACTTGACTGCACCGTACTCTGCTCTCCAGAGGGGTTACCGCTTGGGGGTGTTTATTCAGGTGTGTATGCATGTGTGTGCTACCTGGCATGTGCTGTGGCATGCTTGAGTGGGGAAGGTCACTCTTGACATTCCCATTAACCTTCTTTTCTGTGCAAATGAGATTCATTTTCTTTCTCAGACTAAAAGTCAGACAAAAACAACATGTATTATGGACCCACCAGCATTTATGACTCTACTACAATACTTATCAACACCCAGGATTCTTCTGTAATACCCACCAGTGCCCACAGTTATACTGCAATATCCAACAACACCCATGATTCTACTGCCGTAACAACCAACAGCCATATTTATACTACAATACCCACCGACGCCCATGATTCTACTGCAATAACAATCACCCAGGATTTGTCTCCAATACCCACCAGTGCCCACAGTTCTACTTTAATACCCACCAACACTTAGAATTCTACTGCGGTGCTCACCAACACTTATGACTCTACTGCTGTAACAACCAATTTCCAGATTTATACTACAATACCCACCGATACCCATGATTCTACTGCAAGGCCCCCCACCACCCATGATTCTACTGCAATGCCCACCAACACCCATGATTCTACTGCTGTAACAACCAACAGCCATATTTATACTACAATACCCACAGACGCCCATGATTCTACTGCCATACTAACCAACACCCACGACTCCACTGCAGTAGCCACTAACACTAATGATTCCACTGAAATACCCACCAGCACTCATGATTCTCCTGCACTGCCCACCAGAGTCCTTGATTCTATTACTCCATCGCAATGCTCTGTTGTCACTAAAGGTTAGCTAACGACATGGGAAGAGTGTACATGACTGTGCAAAGACATCTCATACCTGCATTAATGCTCCTCATTAGTTTAGATGTCAGTGATGTCAGATACTGCAGCTAAAGTTTTGTTGGTGCATCATTTTCTTTAAGAGCTGATCTACTACTGGTATTCTGTCTCTGTTTGATTTGTACTACTCTCTGCACTTCACTGGCATGCTTGTGTCGTCTCTCGCTCTTATCAGTGAACGGACTTTCTGTCTCACTTCCTCTACTCC
The DNA here is from genome assembly GCF_030463535.1 of Salminus brasiliensis. NCBI lineage: Eukaryota > Metazoa > Chordata > Actinopteri > Characiformes > Bryconidae > Salminus > Salminus brasiliensis. The sequence continues at coordinate 29,355,989 of NC_132884.1, forward strand.
GCTGGGCTGTTGACAGTACCTATAACAACCGTTCCCTGGCAACGGGGACGCCAAGTGCGTGAGGTACGCTAAGCTACAATGCTACAAGAGGGAAACTAGAGGCGAATTCCCCTGAACACTGAGGAAACTACTGTTAGACAGGTTCATAACAACAAGCAGCTTACAGGCTAATTCATGCACAGGCTCCTCCTGTATTTCCACTCCATTTTCTACTGTCTCTAGAGTCTCAAATTTTCCATTTTGCATATAATGTCTGCACTGGTTCACATGAGGTCAATTTAGGTCATTTATATGTCCTAGATGCACAAAAGTTAATTTTTTATTTGTGGACCTTTGTAAAACACACACATTTGTATTTTTTGTCTTTGTAGGTAGGAAAGAGGTGGCCCATTTTGTTAAATAGTATTATAAGTATTTGGAAAAAAATTATATATATATATATATATATATATATATATATATAAAATAAAATAAATAAATAAATAAATATATATATATATATATATATATATATATATTTTTTTTTTTATTTATTTTTTTTTTTTTTAAGAGATCTGTGTACATTTCTGCAACACAAATGAATAGAAGCCCTGTTTCCAGCCCCAACCATGAACAATTCAGACAAAGGTGGTGGGAGTGCATACAATACAACTCACCCCATAGGTGGAGAAAACTGTGATAGATTCAAGGGCTAGCTGTAACAGCAGCTAAAACGTCTAGTTAAAAATGGCTCCTGATTAAAATGTATGAATTGGTTACACACAAAAAAAATGTTACAGCTATATTGTTTATGTTTGTTTTAATGGGAAGAAGTGTGCTGTGTTGCTGTGACACATTTTGATTGCGTAAATTCAATCCTCATACAAATACATAAAAACACTACCTATGTAGTATTTTGAATGTAGCTATCTATCCTGCAATAATATCTGGCACTATAGACTTTTCTAATGTTTTCATTGGGAGGTAAGAGTTTGGAAAACTGCATTACAACTAACCCCCACTGTGGAGGCTGGCTAGCACTCACTGTGGGTTATGCTTCCTAAACGTTACTGGTAAAAGCACCAGGGGAAAGATTAAATAACACAGCAGTGAATTCTGTGAATTATACTCACGCCTCTCTAATGAAAATGCATACAATATTACTGAAAATAATTGCATTTACTGTCCAAATTCACACATTACTCGGCTGTGCTATTAAATGACTAAAATATTCAACAGTTTATTGATTAAAGAAATCAATGCATTTGACTGCACGTTTCTGCCTCAATCCCCAGCTGATTTACACTGTCCCCTAATCTGCTATAAATAAACAAGAGGACCCCCCCCCTCCCCTCCTCCCACACACACACACACACACAGAGAGAGAGAGAAACAAACACATTTTCTATTCAAATTCTGTCCTCTGCAGCATGCAAACCTCAACTCCATCCTCGCCAGTGATTCAGCAGGACGCTCTCTGATTGGCTGATTGGGTGACGTAGCACCGTCGCTAACTCCTCCCTGCTCCTCAGCCGGAGAGAGAGAGCGAGAGAGAGAGAGAGAGAGAGAGAGAGAGAGAGAGGGGAGGAAAGAGACTGCACTCTCAGATGCTCGGGACTGGAGATCTAAACAGTGACCAGACGCAGCTTTCTACGTTAGCTGTGGTGCTGTTGCTCTCACCATGCTTGTCTCATGTGGACTGATGCTTCACTGACACCTCCACTCGTCCACTCCCTCCACGCTACATCTCATCTCCCGAAGCCGCATCCTGTCTGTCTCTGCTGGAGGGCTGAACGCAGCTGGGGGGAGAAACTACAATGTCTGCAGAAACCAGCGGCCAGGAGAGCATGCTGAGCTACCAGGTAAATTAATAAATCATTGATCATATAATGGTTTTTGTATTTGCTTCGGTGGCTGTTTGGAGGCGGTCTTTTTTTTTTATTAACCTGCGTTCATTAAGACTTTGTTTAGCACAGCTTCAAACAACATCCTGCTGCCTGAAAGTGACACGGTGCCTTAAAAATACCATGTCAACCACAAAAAGACCACCGGCTACAATATTATTGTTTATTTGGGCAGAAAAAGGGCCGTTTGAGTGGAGCTAGACCGATAGTACGGTTTGTTCTTTTGGCACCTGGAGGGAACAGCCAGCCCGCAGTCTGCCTTGTGGCTCATTAATGTCATTTAGACCTGGTGGATCCAGCGGTGTGCGGCGAATCTGTCGTTCTGTAGCACCAGAGGCGGGCAGTGCTGCTGCTGCTGCTGCTGCTGCTGCGCTGGGTGTTGTTTTCATGCTAGCAGGCACGTGCGGTGCCAGCGCTCTGCGCGCGAGTCCCAGCGAAGCACAGCGCGTGCGTTATTAGCTCATTATTAGCCACAGCCGCTTCGCTCTACTGCTCTGCTCAGGACGGACACACATCGGGCTAGATAAGACATTTCTGAGCAAAAGTGTGTGTGTGTGTGTACCAGGTTGTAGTAGACGTCATGTGTGGCCATACTTGAATCTCGCCGCTGACCGTGCTGAGAGAACCCCGAAAACCAGGCAACATCGTTTCTAAGCAACAGGACCCTATCTAGCATTAAGCTGGAGTGTTTATAACAGCCCACGGAGTCTACTGTAACGTAAACCCACAATCAGACTGTGTGTATGTGTCACTAAATGGGGTTTAGTTACAGTTAGAACAGGTGTAGGTCTGTTGTTACTTGAGCCCGTTACCCTCAAATGACCTTGGCGCCATCCTGCTCCCCCCACTGCGGTAATAAGTGTTGACACGCTCCAGCAAGGCGTTTCAGAAACGCAGGAAAGGAAATTGTTATTAAAGGAATCCGACAGACTAGCAAAGCGATGACCGTCATGCGGCATCAGGTCTGATCTAGGAGATACTACTTCTAGTCTATGGGGTATTGGAGCTGCACTGTGAGACATCCCATCTACTTTATAACAGGTTGCAGCTCGCCTGGTGTCAGTAACATCTGCAGAGTCGTCTGTCCATAGCTATTAAGCAGCGACCGGCTGTTTGGAGATTCGTTTGCACTGTAGGTCCAAAAGTTTGTAGACATTCGGTCATCCAACATTTCATATTAACAGGGAGTTTGTCCACTCTTCGCTGCAGATGCAGCCTCTACTTTTGCGGAAAGGCTTTGCACTAGATGTTGGAAAATTGCTGTGGGGGTTTTCTTGCTTTCAGCCACAAGAGCATTAGTGAGGTCAGGTTCTGGATTGGACGATTAGTTCAGATTTACAAACATCACTGCAACTCAGCCTAAAAGTATTGGATGATGCTCCATTACTCCAGAGAATGCCGTTTCAATGCTCCACAGGCCAATACTGGGGCACTTTATACCCCTACAGTCAATGCTTGGCATTGGGCATGATGACCTCAGGTGTGGCTTCTCCCAAATGTGCCAATCTATTGACACTGTACTTTAATTAAATGTCAGTGTACACACTTTAAAGGAGGTGAATTGACTATTTTGTCAAGCCATGTCTAGATATGTCCAGACTTATAATGTTCCTAAAGAGTTATAATACTGAAGCACATACTGTGTTCGAACTGAAAGCCAATGGCAGGATGTATGTGAGATCATCCAACAGTTCAGTCTAATTCTGGATTTACTTCACATGTGGTGGCAGCATAGTCTATGAAATCATCACCACACTTCTCTCGCCTACTCTCTTTCAAGCAAACTCACACACAACACACTGCTGAAAAAAAAATCCAATAGACTTCTCCTGTGGGAAAGAGCAGGCACGTGTCCATCCTCCCCCAGTTATTCAGAGAGACTGTGATCGATACTTTTCCATTTATCACTGTGTGTTAGAGTTGCATGTGCATGCACCATCCAGCTCAGAGAACAGGACTCTGAAAGCCAGCCTCAGTTTCCCGGTCAAGGCAGATTTTATCTACCTGTGCCTTTGTTTAATGGGAGACTGACCACATGTCTGTCTGTCCATTCAGTTTTTCTCTGTGTGGTAATCTGTCTGTCAGGTACAGTTCAGTAAGATCATGGTCTGCCTGTGTGCCTGTCAGTCCGTCACCTAATTAAAGCAGTGTTTCCAAAGGCTTAATAGGTCATCTCTGATGTTACCATGGTGACGATGCACAGCCCGTCCCTTTCAGGATAGGCAGTCAGTAAACTGAGATTCTGGTGTCCAACATTACTGCCAGCCAAATGGACACGGACGTCACATGATCATAACACTCTCAGAGAGAACTACAGTATAAGGACAGTAAAAGACCATGCACTCAGTCGGATATAGACACAGTATTGATATACGCCCAGGGACAGATGTGCACTCACACACAATGGCCATAAGTCATTATGGTAAAGTGAATTTGTTACAGTGTTAGTATTGGTTAGTATTGAAAACATTGCGTACAGTTATGTAATATATGCAGTTCTCACTCTATGCCCTTGTTTTACATGAAAATACAGTCAGACTTGCTTAACAACGATGTGAAACAATTCTTTGGCCTATAGGCGGGTGTTTGGGGTGGTTAACAAACAGCCGGTCAGCCTAGTAAAAAAGAAATGCATTGTGGACTTTCCGAAGCTTTCAGAAACACAGTCATGTGATATATCTTAATTTTTGTTCATTTTTAATTTCCTCCATCGTTTAAACTGTAGTTGCTCTGGACACTGTGTAAATAATTGTGGATGAATAGACAAATAGTGACGTGCTAAAATCATTGGAATAAACTTCCCACCATTTTAGAGATACATGCTTTTCACTGGACAGGGACAATATGGACATTTGATCTTTAAAGTATAGTGGGAGATGGAGGTCATAAAACTAAACACATAGAACTGAATAAATGTTTTTTTAAAAATCATTTATAAAATCTCATTCAAAGAAATGCAGTTTTCATGGAGGAAAAGTTAGGAAACCATCCCAGTTCATCACTATTTAACTGTCTACAATATTAGAATCAGGTGCAGCACAACAGTTGCAGATGGTTAGAACATGGTTAGAGAGGGTTTTGGAGGAGACTTTCTTATTGAAACCTCAGACATTAAGTTTGGTTTGCTCTTGAGTGTTGAAGTGAGCGGTATCACCACAGTGAGATCTAAAGAGCTCTCAGAGGTCTCACGAATGAAGGCTGTAGATACATGAATCTCCAACAATCCTAAAAAGGCATCACTAGACCTACAGGTAGCTCTTACCATGGTGGATCTCAGAGTTTACACACATGTACCATGGATGGTGTTGTTGAAACTTTTGCTGTCAAAAAAAAACAAACATCAGGCCACAACTGAAGAATGCAAGAATGCATCCTTGTTCTGAGCTTTTTTAAAATCCCTTGCATCTACAACTTTCTTTCTGAAGGCCTCAGAGAGCTCTGTGGGCCTACTTATAGTAAAACCATGAGGCTGTTTAAGATGCAGGTCTTGTGGGTTTTTTGCTATGTAGTGATGAGTACCTTCCCAAAGTGCTACATGGAAGGACAACCAGTTAACCAGAAGTAGGGTAATAGTCACCCACTGATATTACTCATGGAGGTACCACCTCCACCTACAACTTACAGGACCTAAAAGACCTGCTGCTAATGTGTTGGTGTCAGATACCGTATGATACCTTAAGAGGTCTTCTGGACTCTTCTGGATGTCTTGACAGTCCTACTGCTAACATTTCAGTGGTGGACACCACAGGACACTTTTAGTAATCATTAGAAAGTCTGTTGTGGTGGCGTGAGGGGGGGGGGGGGGGGGGGCACAATATTAGGCAGAGGGGTTTAATGTTATGGCTGACCTGTGCTTTGATACATGCAATTTGTCAGTCTAGTAGGAATACCAATGTGGACTCACAGAATTATTTACATGTCATCAAATTGCCCACCCCTACACAGGGTTTTTTTTCGAGTACATTTCCTGCCGTATGCATAGTTTTTTTTAATGTACTTTGATGCATTATATTGTTTGAGCTTTCAGTTATGATGAAAACATCTATTTATTATGCTGTGTTTAGAGAAAATGACGCAAAGCAAGGTTGTGCAACAGTCCTTGCATGCTTAATGACTGCCATCCACATCCCCCCCATCACTTCAGCTTTTTGCAGACTTATTCAAGGTCTCTGGATACGATTAAGAACAAATAAGAATTGAGAGAAGCAGAGAGAGAAAGGGAGAGAGAGGGGATGGATATATGGCATTGAATGAGTGAATGAGTCATTCTGCCTAGAGCAGAAGGTACAGCTGCAGTAGGAACAGAACGTTTTTGCCTGTTTGCGTTCCCAGTTCCCACTGCTAGTGACATCATCTAGGTGGGTAATGGGTAAAATTAAGCACTTCCTTTAATGTGTGTAATGTGTTTTCTCTAAGCTAGCTGTTAGATTTGCCTTCTAGCTTCTTCATACTTCTGTTCTGCTCTTGCACAGCTTTGTTGAGTTGCTCAGCACACTTAGAGAACATTCATATTCTGACTCTGTTTGTATTACCTAAGGGATTTTAACCAGTATATTAGGTATTTTATCTGGTCCACATCATGGAATGACAGCAATGACTTTGTCTAAATGTGGGTGCTAGTTGTGCCAGTTTTGGCCCAAAATAGAAATGCTATACAAACCTCACATGGTAGGTTGCATGTGGGCTGCATGTAGCCCAGAGTTTAAATGCAATGAAAGACCCAGTTTTGGCCCACAGTGCACTTGCTATTGCTGCAATTTTTAAACTGTAATAAGTGTTTTATCAAAAGCTGAGTTAAGCTTAGCATGATATGTTGCTAACTTACTGATGGCCTGCAGCTTAAAGCAGCATCCCCAAACTTTTTGCCATGATCCATCTGCATACAGTCTGGTCTCAAAAGCAATTTGTACATAATGTAACTAACAGATCATTTCAGGGTTTATAAAATGTTAACTAAATAGACCCTCGTACGGAAGCACAAAGGACAGACGAAACCCAGACACTCAGAAATCAACTGATTTGAACAAAGAATGTCACAAAGCAACCAGTGTAATTTTATTGCCTAAACCCAAACCTAAACGTAACCTACCTTAACAATATAACCTAAACTTAACCCAACCCTTCCATCAAGGGTTCATGTGTGGTTTTAATATATTACAAAGCAGATTCTGATCAGTATGCAGCAATAGAACAATATATATAGCTCAGGGTGTCAGTGGACCCACTCTGCCTGGAACAAACTTTGCGTCCCAGTGTTAGACCCTATTTGGATACAACAATTTTAACACCTTTTACACACAGTTTCAGGAAGTTAGTGAGAGACGAGCAGTAATCAATGAAATGCACTCAAGCCCGGCTTACATAAAGCTGATAAAAGTGTGTGTGTGTGTGTGTGTGTGTGTGTGTGCACAACACTGCAGTTCTTTCAGGCAAACTGCAGTGTCTGAAAGTGACAGAGACAGTCGTCTGAGTCAGGATCAGTGAAAACAACTGTCAAAGCAATGTGTTACTGAGAATGAGAGAGAGAGAGAGAGAGAGAGCAACAGAGAGAAGTAGAGAGACAAAAGATGGCATTTGGTTATTTTACACTGACCTGAGAGGACAAGAGGACAATGTTCATGCCCTGCTTTATAGACTGACCACCAATGTTACAAATATCCACACGCCGGCTGTGTTTGCCGTGTTACCCTCAAACTTTATTTAAGCTTTATTTAATTTATTTGCTCGTTATTGTAATGAAGGACAGAGAGGGGACTCTGTGTCCTCTGTGTGTGAGTGGGAGTGTGTGTGTACGTCATGGCAGTTTAACAGAATGTTTCAAATTTCACAGTGATTACTTGTATTTTGAAGACATGAGAAATAGCCGTTTAGGTGCAGTAGATGAATTCTGCAGAACGAATATCAAGCAGCTGGTCTACTGAGCACACTGAAACTGGAGCTTTGGGAAGCAGTTCTGTTCAGTTCAGTTTTCCTTTACCCTTTTGACTTTTAGGAAAGACTTGTTTGTTTTGTTCCATATTGAGGCATTCCCTCAAGTAATAGCACTGAATATGTTTGTTTTCAAATCCATTTTAGATTCTTGTGCAAATTTATTTTTTAATTAAATTAGACAAAACTGATAAGGCTGAAGAAATCACATGACTGCTATGTTTTAAAACTTTGCTTACTTCCGTGTGTTACGGTTGTTTATTTTAATTGTACTCAGATAACTAAATAAATATTAAAATGCCATTTCTTGCTTCTATTCCTGTCATAGATGCATGCAAATCATAAAAAATATATGAAGGGAAACTTTCTGAGAGAACTGCTCAGAGCATTGCTAGAAAGGCAAACAACCCCCAGGGTTCTGGAATGGTGGTGCACTCTTCTACTGTGCAGCGGTACCTAGACAAATATGACCATCAAGGAAGAGTCATCAGAAGAAAACCTTTTTACCACAAGAAATATGGATCAGATGTTTTCAAAGAAACAATTAAAACAAGCCTGATGCAGTTTTGAAACAAGTTTCGAATCTGTCCTGAGGACAGATAAAGTTAAAATAGAGTGGAGTAAAAAGCTGTTAAGCACAGAGGTAGTTAGAATATGCTTTGTGATTGTGTTGCAGCCAGTGGAATGTGTAGAGGGAAGAAGGGATTGTAATTTTAAAGGGAAAAATTGACAAATTCTGAAAGCAAACATCAGACCATCTAAAGAGAAGCTGAAGGATACAGCAGAATACTGATCTTAAATACACACCAAAATCTACCGTGGACCACCTTAAGAGGCTCAAGGTTTCAGTCCCCTGAACATCATCAAACATCTGTGGATAGACCTCAAAAGAGCAGTAAATGCAGGATGGACAAACCTATTTTGTTATATTGAAACTCCAAAGGATGGATATTAAAAAGTAATCTTGATTAAAACACTAAAGAAATATGTATCTTTAACTAGACACAAGTTTTTATTTTCAACACTTGTGCTGGTAGCTCAGTATCTGCTCAGCAGAACAACTGCTCTGGGATGTCTAATGCTTGGTGTATCTATAGCTGAGCGAGCTAGGCAGTGGCCAGCTCAGTAAATAGGCTGCATATCCAAAACCACAAGAAATACTTTAAATTTAGCTTTCTGTGTGACCACTAGCAGTCATTCCGAGTCTAAGCATTCAGAAAAGGGCTTACTTATAGGTGGGTAAGCTAAGGCTGACCAGCTTCTCTTTCCTGATTCAGAGCAGTTTAACATTTGCAGTTGTCGTCAGACTGATAGTTTAACATTTATTGAATGACTGACCTCAAATTGTGCACAGTGTTCACTTAGTTTATGACCCAGTGAGTAAGGTGAACTGTATTTGATCGTTTTAAATTTTTCAGCCACGTAAACGTAGAACACCCCCCACCCCAAACTTCCTGCAGTTAAAAATGTAAATGGCCCCTTTAAGTCTAGTAAGAGGCCGATCATTTGTGAGGTCTATGGAAAGTTTTACTCAGTGACACATACAGTAGCTAGGTGACACAGGAGTGATCTGGCCAGCTGAAGTGCTCTGTGTTTTTTCATATTAATTCGTTTGCTCTTAGCTAGCAGACAGAAGGAGGTAAATAATGGAGGAGAACACAGGTAGACGGGCAAACAGATTACATCTCTTTAATTTGCAACAGGAGTGTCATATAAAAGCACACACGTTATTGTAATGTAGGCTTCATTGTGTATGTGTATTTGTCTGTCTGCCTGCCTGCCAGAGAAAAAGAAAGACAGACAGGTCAGTGACCTGTGAACTGGACAAAGGACCAGAATGAATTATTTACCTGATTGTCTTGTTCTGTAGTTTCTGACAAATAACTCATGTATCAAATTATAAAGCAGTTAGAGACACTGTAAATAATTGACATTAAATCAATGTACATGCAGGACATGTGGAAAAGGGATTTTAAAATCAGCTAAGGCTTTACTGGAGTCAAATTGTGAAAAAGGGAAACTCATTGAATGATAAAGTAATTTTGCATTTTGATAAATAATTGCACTTCAAGTGCTTCTCATCATATAACAAATACAGTATCTGTTGTGTATACAGTCAATTGCTTAAGAATTATACAATATTAATTGTACTATTTGTGTGACTAGAAAACTGCCAATATACTAATCTCCCATTAATTCTACACATAATAAAGTTTATTTTTGAGAACTATATCTGAGTTATGTTGTTATGTTATATTTGAGGATGGTGTGTTTGTTCCTAGTGAAAAGTCATTAATATTCAACTACTCTTCAATACATCCTGCATCTCTATACACTATCGCTATTTCAGCAAGCTCCCAGCTGTTGAACAAACTGAAATGGAGGGCTTCATGGCATGGTTCCAGAGAACCAGAAACATCCAGAAGAATCTGTTGTTTTGCTGCAGGCAAATTTGCTTTTTTTCTAAAATTGGATATAAATGAAAGTCCAGTAAATGTAACTGTGAATACTGTAACGTTTGCACTCTGTAATTAAGTAGAAAATGTGCTTATTTGCTATTTGTCATCTTTTGCTAGACCTGGACTGTGAAACTATGGAAAGGCGGGAAAACATTTTATGCAATATTAGATATAAAAACATTTGTTTCTTATGATTTATTTGTGAGACAGTGTTTAGATTGATGGATTTGTCTTCATTGAGAGTTTTGGTGGCTTGGGTTTATATAGTCAGAAGATTATTTTGTCTCCAGACGGCACAGAATGCGGAAGTAATAGCTCGCTCTTTCTCTTAACTCTCCTGTGTTTGCACTTTTAAATTGTGCATTTACGTTTATGGCATTTGGCAGACGTGCTTATCCAGACTGATTTAAATAAGTGCTCTTTTGTTTAAATAGAAAACATTTCCTTGGATTAGTGCAAATGGGCCAGAGTCGAAACTGTAGTCTGACTCAAAAGCAATACAAATACAAAAGAATTTAGCTTACATTGTTTTGTTTAAGGGCAGGATTACTGTTGCTCCCTGAAGAGCTGTATACATGTAAAGTTCATTCCATCACCTGGGTGCCAGTACTGAGAAGTAGAGATGTCCCGATCAGATTATTTTGCCAACTGACGTGATCCGGGACTCTTAAAGCAGAGTATCAGCTGATAATGATGCAATCTCTGTACACATAATCCAGCCACACAGTTTAGAAATCAAGTGTGTTTAATATCTTGTAACCCAGCCTGATTAACCTCCCTGACCATTCAGCTCCATTAAAATACACTCCTCAGGAGTCTGGATACTAGTCTTCCCTCTGTCAAGCCAAGCTGTACTTGTGGCTCAAACGTCTAATGCAGACACTACAGCAAGGTTCTGTGATGAAGACAGATGAAAACCGCAATCATGGCATGGTCGTGCACCTGCCAGCATATATAGCAGCTCAGTCTTGCAAATGGGCTTTCTTTAATAATGAGGTCTCTGCACATAAGCCGTTATACAAGTAGAAACCTAAGAATCTGAAGGTATCAAGGAAAAGATGTTGAGTATCATTAGTGTTGCTATGGTAGAAGAAGCCATGTGAAGGGAGTGGGTAGAGAGGGAAAGAGAAGATGACTAAGCACTGAGCCTTGTGGAACACCAGTGGAGAGTCTGCATAGAGTAGATGCAGACATGAGATCCCCTACAGTGATTAAACAAACCACTGCTTTGCTGAGCCAGTGATTTCAAAGGCAAGTAAAGGTGGACAGGAGGATATTATGGATGAGCATGTACTCAGAGAGGTCATGGGATGGTGGAGTTACAGAGACTTAGCAGTAGTGACTGTCAGTAGAGCAGTTTCTCGAAGGTCCAGTGAATTAAAGATAGCATTGTTGGGATTTTGGAGTTGGTTCTGTTTTAGAAAAAAGAACAAAAATGTAAACAAATGCAAGCAAAGAATAAAAGGAGCGACCAGCTGCTAACAACCTTCAAGAGCTTAGCGTGGATATCAGAATGGACATCACTAATGAATGCTTCTTTAAGGCTGATGGTTCATGAAATGATGTATGCAGGGTAAAAGATCATGAGAATTGTGAATACAGAATTTTCGTGAATTCAGAATGTTGTATGCTATGCCCTTAATTTTGCAACAAAAGTTGAATGTGTTTGCCTGTATATTGTAGTTATGATTTTCCGTTCTGGAGCATTGAACATTTCATCTGAATACATCCCATCACACCACACAGAACAAGGAAACACTGGAAGCCGTTCCATATCCTCCCTTCATATCTTCATTCAATTATAATGAAACCTTAAAATGTTTTCCCCCAGTAGACTGGGGAATGGAGACTGTAGTAGTGATTATATATATTTGCTCTGATGGTGTCCTTTCCCCAGCTCTCATTAATAACTCATAACTCCCTCACAAAGTCAAACACTTAGCAGACACACACACACAGATCGTAACTTTGACAAGGCTGTGCAGAGAGCTCTATTCCCTGCAGACATTTTTAAAAAGCGGCTGTAACCACAGAGATATGATTCCCCGCCTCATGCTGTCATTGCTCAGGGCTCCACAGAAACATTCAACTGAAAAATGTCGGGGGCTATTTGTTTTTCAAGGACAAGTTTCTATAAAAGTCTTTGCACCAATAGAAAATAATCAAGGTCTCCTCATCCTATTCTTTGGTTATTGTTCATATAGCTGTAAATGGCTAAAATACATACACATTTCCCAAACATCTTAAAGGGATCATTCAGTATTTACTTAATGTGGTAAAATTAGGATTGACTTTGAGACCAAAAAAAAAAAATGGGCTAGAGAGTTACAACTTTGCCTTCCCTGTGTCACATAGGGTTTGATTCCCTGCTGGGCAAGCACACCACACTACACCATTAAGAGTCCTTATGGCAAGTCCCCTAGTACATTCCCCTACCTGTGTAACATGATCCAAATGTAAGTCCCTCTGGATAAGAGCCAGATGCCATAAATGTAATGGAAATTAACACACTCAGCCACTCACACATATGGCCTGCTTAATGTTAGTCAGAGTTCTATAATATTAGTTATGCAAACTTGCATTATATTATTTGCTCTTTAATAAACAGATATTAAAGCAGTTACCTACTTCGGTAACTAACTTAACTAGCTACAGGAGTATGAAGTCCAGGACAAACAATTTATAGCCATGGACTATAGTTGTGAACAATTCCCATCCCTTAAACACTGGCCAACACACACCATAATGGGACTATACTCAACTATATGCACACAGTTGAGCGCACAGTTACTACATTTATTGCTGCTGTCATACTACTGTTTGAAACAAGACAACGACCTTCAACATTTCTGATTCACCTTTAATCCCATCTATGCAGTGAACACACACAAACACACACAGTGGACAGTGAGCACACGTTCCCGGGTGGGCAGCTATTGCTGCTGTGCCCGGGGAGCAGAGAGGGTGAAGGGCCCAACAGTGACCGCTTGCCGAACCCAGGTATCGAACCCACAACCCTGTCATCAATAGCCCGGAGCTGTAACCGCTAGGCCACCACTGCTCAAAATACATAATGCACTTTTTGACAGTGATCTTTGCAGAATACTGCACATGCAGGGTTGGGTAGTAAACAGAATCCATGTAACAGTGTTACGTAATCAGTTACAGTAAAAGAGTAAGTAATTAGATTACAATTACTTTTTAGAAACAGAATGATGACAAGCAGAATTACACTACAGCCGAACCAAGACCCGTACTGTTATTATGTTTGTTTTAATCAGGTGGGCAAGTATGTGTTTGTGAGATGCTGCTGGTTTTGACTTTTTTTTTCTTTTGACACACACAGAGCCAGTTAAGTGTAACAGCGTCCCTGTTAGAACTTGATTTCCCTGCATGTCTGCATTAACTAATCAAAATATAAAACGTTACATAGGAAACGAATACCACTGTCTAATGTAAAGTTTGCCTTCCAGCTGTAAATATTCTCTCAGCTTTAAAAGACTCCACTCTAATTTAATGAATCATTTCAAGGTAAAAAAAAAAAAAAAAAAAGAAAAGAAAAATGCCATTGAATCCATGTAGATGAGATAGGACTGCTGTGTGACTAGCTGACTGCTGGACATTGTGTTGTCTAAACCTTTCTTTCTGTTGCTAATCAAGTGTGCAGGAGTGTATCTGCATAATATTTTAACTTTACTGCCATCCACTTGCACTTGAGACTCAGGTTGAATTATGTGTACAGTCTTTAACTTATGTATATAGTTACTTATGGTTTAACAGTTGTGTGATAGTGGAGGATTTGCAAAGTAAGAATTTCATTGTACCGTGTAACTGCCTGTTTACTGTGCATATGACCTATATCTTAAATCTCAAATTTCAAAATTGTTTGCACATGACTCTAACCCACAATTGCACATTCTGGTGAAAACTGTAGTTCATGACTGAAAGTGCAGAAATCAAGAAATTACATTTCACCAAATGTCTCGTATTTTCCCTACTTGTAATGTATTACATCAAAGTATGTACATATGTGTGTATGTGTTTCAGAGGCCAGATGAGGAAGTAGTAGTGGACCAGGGTGGCACAAGCTCAGTGCTGAACATCCACTATGAGAAAGAAGAGCTAGAGGGTGAGTGATTGGAAAGGCAGTCCCAGGCTGCTGGTAGTATCTTCACCATTTCATTTCAGAGACATCAAACCTCAGGGTATCATTCTGTTGCTCCAGTACACAGTTGCAATCGACTGCAATCTCTGACTAAGGCAGCACGTTTGAACTCTCTTCTTCTCTCAGGTCACAGGACGCTGTTTGTTGGGGTGCGGATGCCGCTGGGCAGGCCATCTCATCGTCATCACAGGACTCACAGCTCCAAACACCGAAAGAGAGAGAGAGTAAGAGCAGGGAGTCTAGCGCCAGAGGGAGAGATTACAGATGACACGACTTCCACCTCACATGGTGAGAACACACACATGTACAAGAGAACAAAACACAAGAGAGAAAAGTTCAGCTCAGGAGAGGCTCAACACTTTCATAGCTTTCACTCCATCACACAGAGTGAAACTGTGTTCTCTGATATGATGAGGCCTTACTAAAGGTCCTGTTACTGAATGCAATCAAATACTCACGGCAATGCTCTGCAGTGTAGTAGCAAGCCTGCCCTGGACTGTAGTGACAGGTACTCCAACAAAAGCTGGATAAACTGTTTTTTTAATACAGCCAAACTGTCAATGATGAGGTGTCCCAATACTTTTGTCTATTTTTGTGTAGTTGGGAAATGCATTGAATGAACTGTACAGAAGAGCAGCAGGAAGGCTGCGAATTGAAGTATGAAGGAAAATAATGAGCTTTCTATATACTGAGCATATATTAATTTATACACTGAGCTATCAGCACAGACATGTGACCAAAATAAACTACAAATCTCTCCAAGTGTTTTCTTTCTGCTTGTTTATTTATGCACCTGAATGATGTTTCATCATCATATTTCCTAGTTATTGATCTCAGCAATCCTCTGTTTCTGTGTCTGCTCTGTATCTCCCTCTCTCTCACTTTCACACACATACACACACAGACACACCATCCCAGAGGGTGCAGTTTATTCTGGGCACTGAGGAGGATGAGGAGCATGTGGCTCATGACCTTTTCACCGAGCTGGATGAGATCTGTGTTAAAGATGGCAAAGATGCAGAGTGGAAGGAGACAGCCAGGTGTGTTAAACAAACACCCATTGACTAACACATCAGTGTTGTTTTGTAAGCTTTGTTGGTATTTGTGTGCTGTTTAGGATTGTTATCTCTGATCAATACCATTTCTGTCTAAACGTCTGCAATCAAAGAGTTCCAAATTGTCCTATTATGGTCATGTTTTCCCCTGTGTGGTTTAGTGTACTGTACAAATACATTATACATTTTAATATGACCATTTTTTTCAGCCTAGTTAAAAAGTGTATATTCAGTTTATGTTATTGTACCTTTAAGACTGAAATATGTGACTGGCCTCTTTTCTATTTGGCTAATCCTTTAAGTGCTATAAAGTACACCAAAAAGAAGTGCAGGCTAAAATATGAGGAACAGACTGTTCCTCGTGTGTTTCACACATTCTACATTTGCATTTCAGCACTCATATAGATTAGAGTGTTTACACTGTGTACTAAAACAGTGTGGTAGTGCATCACAGACACATCCCAGAAGACAGACATAGACCAAAAAAATATATTATTGAAAAAGGTCCTTTGACAACAGTAGAAGCTTTTTTGGCACTGTATATAAACAACACTGTGCAAAAGCTTTAGGCACCTGTTAAAATTATAATCATTAGAACTAGCCAGTACATTTGTATTTCCTCAGTAAAACTTTAATATTAAAATAAATACAAATAACATTCATACAAAAAGTTTTACATCACTGTGTTCATTAAAACATCTCTATATATATAGCTTTATATATCTAGTATATTTATATAGCTCTATATCTATAGTCTATAGCCTATATGACCAAATATATTTCCTTTCAGATCAGTGTACTTAGGCCTACTTAACCCCCCAGTCCCGACATTCTAACTATGATGGATACCTGTGTGTCCCTATAGTAACCTCTATAAAATGTGGTCACCCTAAAATTTCAAATCAAAGAAAATGTTTTTTTTTAATTATTGATTATCAGCACACATTCAGCCATAATGTCCAAACTTTTGACTGGTACTGTATATAAAGTCGTTAAATCATTGTATACAAAAAGGGGTTTTCAGCATAAAGTAGAACCACTAAATCAAGTACAGTTTAATTACTGAAATGGTTGTTTCCTTGCCATGATTCGGTATAGAACCACTGACTTTACTAAGGAACCCTCAACCTAGAGAGTAATACAGTGAAATAAAAAAATGAATGAATTTACAAAGACATTATGGCTATTATCAAACCAAAAATCTAACATTTTGTACCACATATATATTTTCTGGTTGATCTGCTACCTTGATAAGGATTGCACAATCCAAGTCAGACAAAACTCAGGAAACTGCAGAAGATAAACAAATACAACATCCAGTTTTACTCATTGTTGGGCAAAGTAAAGTAAATGATTTTACCATTTGTTCATTTGGAATAAGGTCTGTTGAACTTGCTCTCAAGCAGTGATTATTTCCACTATAAGGGCTGCTGTATTTAGGACGTGTGTTATACGAAAGTAATATGTGTGAGACAGACCTAAAACCTCAGGGGAAAAGAAATCATCACATGTCTAGGTCCCTTGAAAGGCTCTAGTGATACATTTGCTTTCAGACAGTTTACATTTCCCCACATCCTCCACACCAACACTTGAACTCCTTCAAGACTGTCTGTGGTTTTAATACTCCCTATCCCTTCAATATGAATGATTGGGCTAAACAGCTGCAGGCTGAATGTGTGGTCATACAGCAAATTATGTTCATTCCCATACATAATAAAGCTTAACGTCTTGTATCTGTGCGTGTGTATGTTTCAGGTGGCTGAAGTTTGAGGAGGATGTGGAGGACGGAGGGGAGAGGTGGAGTAAACCCTATGTAGCCACACTCTCTCTGCACAGCCTGTTCGAGCTGCGCAGCTGCATAATCAACGGCACCGTCCTGCTGGACATGAGAGCTGACTGCATTGAGGAAATCGCAGGTCTGTCTGGGGTCAAGGGGCAAACATTGTAGGTTGTATGGGTAACGTGAGGAACTTCAGGGACCAAGAAAACTAGTATTATTTTAAAGTTTGCCTGCAATGAGGCCAATTTACACTATGTGTCCAAATGTTTGTGGACACCCTTTCTAATAAGTGCATTCAGCTACTTTAAGTTGTACCCATGGCTGACACAGATGTGATAATGCACACACACACACATCTTATCTAATCCCTGTAGAGAAGCATGGCAATAGAATAGGACTCTGGAGCAGATAAACGTGGACATTTTGGCTCCATGCGTAATGACAGGAGCTGTGAAGCACTGGAAATGTGTTCTCTGGAATGACGGTACTCTGTCCATCACTTTTGGGATGAGGTGGGTTGAAGATCATACAACATGCTGACTCACTCCCTAACACCCTTGTCACTAAATGCAATCAAATCCTTGCAGCAATTTAGTATTTATCAGGTCAATCATTCAAGCACAAATACCCTTTGCTAAGACATACACTCTAGGAACCATCTACAAGAGGTTTTCCATCTTTGAGAGGAACCATTCAACCTTTTATCTATTTAAATGGGTTTTTTTTCAGTTTTTGTAGTTCTGTATAGGGCTATTGTCTTATAATTGTAAATACTGTAGCCCGCAGACTATGCAGAAATTAGGCATTCACTGGTTCTTAATGAGACACATATAAAGCGGCTCTGACTGGTAAAGTGGTAAATAAAATGACCAGTATTGTTCTGTATTTGGCAGTCTGCCGTTCCTTCACGCAGAACCTTGGTTTCCTGGATCCACACGCACATGTCTGGTAGACAGATGCTTTCGATTTTGTTGTGTTCCTTAGTTTCCTCCCTTGTTAGTCCCTACACCCGTGTGTTGTTTGTTTCCTCTCTTGTCTCAGGTGTTCCTTGTTTTTGCTTAGAGTGCTTACACTCGTTGGTGTGCCCTGTGTCTTTGCTGTGTGGTTTGTAGTATGTTACTTGGTTGTTGCTATTTTTGCTTTATGTGTTTTCAGTACTTTCTTTTCTGTCAGTCTCTTGGTTTTATATTGAGTGTCTAGTTTTGCTTTGCTTCCATAAGCTACTATTTTCACAGGCTTTGTTAAATTGAACATCAGTAAAACTAGCTTGCACTTGCATCCTACCATCATGCCTGCCTCATTATGCCTTAAGATATACCCATAAACAGAGACTGTAGCTTTGTAGCTACAGTGCTTAACAAAATAACCAAACTTTAGACACCAAAACAGCTTGGCTGGTGAACAGCATTTGGGTTAAGGGAAAACTGTGTAAATTAGATTTTTTGTCAAACTATTATTACTTTAAAGTGACATCATATAGTAATATAACCTTGACATAACAGCATAAATAAATTATGTTGATACTCTTTTGACTTGTAAAAGAAAGAGTAGCATGCCTGCCATTGCCACTCCAATGTAACTTTGGTTGAGTAGCTCATAACCTCTCTTGAAAACTGTTTGCACACATTTGTCTGAAATCCTGTAGTTTTACTCTACTGCCTCAGTCCACATGCTTCTTTCATTTCAGATGCTGCTTATGTATCTTTCAGCTTGTCAACAAATGCATGTGTACAGCTGTCAATAAGGGGGTGCTCAAAGTATTTACTTCAGTGAAGTACACTTCCCACCTGTAGAGGGAGCCCAGGGGCAAAAAATACTAATTCTCACAGTTCTCAGATACACAATGATAACCTGCTGGTTTGCCATAGAGCCACCTTAGTAAGGAGTGAATGCAGTTGTGGAGAGAGCAGTGGTGGCAGTCTCATTCTGATTAAGGCCCACAAGCTGAGAGAGACAGGTGTGTGTGGGCCTTGTGCGTGGACGGAATATCAACAGCCTCACTTCACACACACACCCTCCTACACAACCGGTAGACACACAGCAAACACGCAAACACACACAAGCACAGAAAGATAGGCGAACAGGTGGCATGACTGTCAGACTTAGCATCTTTAAGAAAGAAAGCCAGAGCAAATAATCGAAAAAATGAGATACATACTATGAGACTGCTGTAAACAGAGAGAGAGAGAGAGGGGGGAAACTGATTATGTTTCAGAGGAGGGAGGGAAATGGGATGGTAGCAAGCAGGGAGGACAGATCTGCTGCCTCAGCTCCCGAGAGACTGCAGGAAGGAAAGAGTAAGTGAGTAGAAAAAAAAGAAAGAAAGAATAAGAAGGACTGTGGTAGGAGCTGCAGTGACCACAGCTTAAGGCAGAATGTGTAATGGGCTGGCTGTAATAGAATTTAAGTAGAACATAATAGAATTGTAGAATTTACATGAACTGGTTACATGTTTTGTAAGATACCATTAAACTAATCCGAGTCGCAGGGAAACCAATACTCTAAGAAAGAGTCCTTAGCAAGCCTGGATTGTTACTAATCCCCTAAACTGCAGGCTTGTTATTTGGTTATTAATCTCAAGACTTAATGGGCCGTATTTTTGAAATCAGGCAGCATTCTGCTGTGCTACACCACGCAAATGTGCATGCAGTAATAAAGTCTTCTTCTAAAGTGACAGTGGCTGGGCTCACTGCACCACTCTCTCCTTACAGGTATGGGGTGTTTACATGTCTTTGGGAAAAATCCGTCAAAATCCACTTGTTAATGTGCTTATGCAAGTTAATCACCAGCGCTCAGTGCCTGTGTGGGCACCAAAATGGTCATGCGACATTTAATATTACAGTTTAGATATTAAAAAATAATGTAAAATATTAAAATATATATATATAAAATGTTTTTAGTATATTACAGGGAGAGTCCCAGCATTTAAGATGATGTTTTTTAATGTGAAGAACCTCATGGACCTGGCTTGTCACGCACACAATCAATCAGTCACGTTAAGCAAGTTAAATATTCTCTTCAAGTACACAAATAGCTTCTGGCGCTTCACATCAATGACTCTGTCAGTCCCTGTTTCTTTTTTATCTGACGGGCTATATTAAGTCTATGTTATGTACACTCTAAAAAGTGGTTTATCAGCTAAAAAAATCTTACTTCATGTGGTAATGAGTTCAACTGGGTTTGCATTTGCTGGCTAATGCATTGATGCGTTGATGTTTCCTCTTAGAGTTTAATTCAAACACATGAGTAATGAATGTGAACAAAGCTTAAAGATGAAAAAGAAAAAGTTGTGAAAAGTGAAAGGTGAAAAGTTCCACTATCTAAGTAACCTTTCCAGTGTACTTCAGTATTTCACTGATGTAGCAGCTTCATTGGGTTCCTGGGGGAACATGATTGTTTGTGGTCCAGAAACTGCTAGATTGCTAATCTCTGAGGCATTGTGTAGTGAAATTGCCCACAACTATGCATTTGTGTTCACGCATCTGTGTGTAGATATGGTGCTGGACCACCAGGAAGCAGCTCATGAGTTGGACGACAGCGTGAGAGTAAAGGTTCGAGAGGCACTACTGAAGAGGCATCATCACCAAAGTGATAAGAAGAGGTCCAATCTGCTCCCCATGGTCAAATCTCTCACAGACTCCGGCAGGAAGCAGAGTGAACCGCACTGCATGGACAAGAGTGGTGAGGCTTTCACATGGTTACACATGGACACTGCATGTGGATATTACAGTGAATCGACTGACTGACTCTCTCTCTCACTCACTCTCACTCTCCGTCTTTGTCAGGGCCTGCTACTTCCCCTCAGCCTCCTCCTTCAAACGTAGACGTGAAAAATGGGACAGGGCAGGATAATGGTCAAGTGGACCTCAGTAAGGTACAAGAACATGTGTGATGGAAGGTGGCTGTGTGTGTGTGTCAGAGAGAAAGAGAGAGACAGAGATAGATAGAGACCGGCCAATATGCAAAGTGTGCCACCCGTGTAGAATGTGCATTATCTTAAGTCTCTGTGGGCTTGCTTTCTGATTGGCCAAGTCCAGGTTGCTATGAGCTACAGTGGCCAAGGTTTGAGACGATGAGAGTGACTTAAATCCTCTCCAAGGTAACTAAAACAGACATGCAAAACAAAGAAAAATGCTCCACCACAACAGATCCTTCACTTCCAGTAAACAGTGCCCTAAATCCACTACTAGGTAACTGAAACAGTGGACATATAACCTCACATAGACAGACTGATAGAGAAAATGCTGAATGAATAACGGACAGAGGCGGATAGATGAGCACAGCGAATTGGCTTTCTAGTACACTCGCTGCATACAGTAACACTATTGATTACCATTTTAACATTTAGGTCACATACACATTTGAGCAGGCTTGGCTCATGCAAACACACACAAAACACATTGCACATATGCTCAAAACACTGCCCCCTGGCCAAAGGCCATGGTATTGCAGCTTGTTTGTGTAATGTTATGTTGGTGGGCTGGAAGAGGTAAATGAGCCTCTGTGTGTCGAATAGAGCCAGACATGTGTCCTGGGAACAGCAGTCACAACAATATGGAGACAATCAGGTTAATGTCCTGCACATCTGCCACTGACGCTCTAACACAAGCTGATTAACAGTGGACCATGTGGTGAGGTTGAGATCTGTGCCCAAAACATTATACAGCATTTTTCCATATCATAGATATGGCAATTATCCATAATGATACAACCTTGATAATGGTCTATAATCATGATATGGAATTCCTAAAGAAACGCCTCATTTTATGTCAGAATAGTGTTTTAAACCCTGACATCTGATTTGAGAATTTTTCCTTAACTTTCTGGCCTTTTTTGCCATTCAAAATTTCAACACTGAAAACAACTAGCCAGCTATCTATATTTCCAAACATGCAGGAATACAGTGAGGAAATTAAGTAGAATTCCAGCTATTGTCCAGCAATTTTCTTAGTTCCCTTAAGTTTTCCACGTTTACTGTGTCACAGCTTAGCAAGTAGATGCTCAGCAGGATCCCTCACATGTTCTGCTGTCTCCACAGGTGGATACACACTTCATGAAGAAAATTCCTACTGGAGCTGAAGCTTCCAATGTGCTGGTGGGTGAACTGGACTTCCTGGAGAGACCAATTGTGGCGTTTGTCCGTCTGTCTCCAGCTGTCCTGCTGACAGGGCTTACTGAAGTACCCATACCAACTAGGTATACAGTTATAGTATATTACTGTATTTGTGCATGAATGTGTGTGTGTGTGTGTGTGTGTGTGTGTATAGTTAAAAAGCACATACCAGCATGGGGATTAGCTGAGTTAAATAAATATGTATGTTTATTTAAAATTATTTCATGCTCTTTCTTGTACACATTTGTGTATAATGTGCTTTTTGTTTTCTTAAAATGTTGAAAAAGCAAAAAAAACACTTATAAACACTTAAAATAACATAATTAAATAACAAATAATAATAATAATTTAGTGTTATACAATACCACTATGATACCTTAATAAAAAAACTGTTGGCTGTTCAAATCTTTTCTTTCTAGGTTCATGTTCATTCTGCTTGGGCCGGATGGAAAAGCTCAGCAGTATCATGAGATCGGCCGCTCCATGGCTACTATTATGACTGATGAGGTACAATGAAGACTGACAGGACAGGAATTGAGTGCATTAGCTGTGTTGTGAGTGTTTTTCAATACTTATTTACTCACATATTCTCTCTCCCCCTCTCTCTTTTGGTTAGATCTTTCATGATGTGGCGTATAAGGCAAAGAACAGGAGTGACTTACTGGCTGGTATTGATGAGTTTCTGGATCAAGTGACAGTTTTACCACCAGGCGAGTGGGACCCCTCAATTCGCATTGAGCCGCCCAAGAGTGTACCCTCCCAGGTATGTGCGCACACACACACACACAAACACACACAAAAAAAACTCATGTTCAACTGTGTCTTTGTTATCAAGTTTAATTCAGATAAATTGGGCTGGAGGAGCTTCAAGTAGGCCTAAGTTGTAGAACAACATGTATGTGTGAGGGTGGGAGGGGGTTAAGTAGCTCTATAACCTCTAAAACTATGAAATTCTTAAACTATGAAAGTGTTATCTTTGTATTAAATTTTTTTACCAAAGTAAAAAAAAAATGTCAGTCAGTTGCCATAAAAATCTGCTATTTCACTGGACACATTTCCATCCTCTTGGTTTATCAAACTGGATATAACTGTGTAAGACACTGACTTGATTATTAATTTGAAACTTTTGTACCAAATTATTTGATTCACTTGTTTCCACTGTGGAAATATCACAGATGCTTCCTGTAACTTTTCATTTGCATTTAGAATATTTAGGCAATCTTATGCTTTCTTTCTCTCGTTCTCTCTCTCTCTCACTCACTCTCTCTCTCTATTTGCGGGACTTTAAAGACATGCTTAAAAAAATATATATTGTGCTAGTGTGCTCATTTCAAGCAGTTTAGAAATCTATGCTGAATGCATTTTAGTGTGTTGACAGTAATTAGCTGGTGTTTGTGATTGGTGCAGGAGAAGAGGAAGATGCCTGGAGTGCCCAATGGGACAGCTGTTCCAGTAGAGGTGGAAACACATGGGGAACACCATGGACCCGAACTACAAAGAACTGGGAGGTGTGTGTTGGTCTTGTGTTGATATTATATGCAAAATTAAATATGCCATAATATTTGCCATAGAAGATATTCATCCATACCATTTTGGCAGGTGATTTTGATTTAGTCTTTTAACCAAAATGTATATTAGTTTTAGTCACATTTTAGTAATTTAGTTATTTTAGTATTAGTCTAGTTTTTTGTTGACAAAACTAAAAACATTTTATCGAGTTTTAGTCAATTACATTTCTAATTTTAGTCGTTTGTTTTTAAGATTTTCTATTTCAAAGTCATATTTATTGTTAACTTCCCTAAACAGCAGCTTACAATTATGTTACATTTAATAACATATAAACATATCACAAATTATGGAAAGAAATATGGCCCATTATTTTTTAAAATACATTTAGCCTTTATGTAACCTTTAAATACAGTTTCATTGATATGTCATGTCTGATTAACCAGATACAGTGCAGTGTGTACATACAACATGGATTCACTGTGACCTTGTAAAGATAAACTTGTTGCCCCTTACTTTTCCTGTATTAATAATTCAGTAGTATTTGAAATGCTATGAAGGCTGAAGAAATTGCTGTCTCACTAAACGGCTAAGCTAATGATGAAGGATTACACTCAAGCCTACATCATATCAACATTAAGTGACGCTAAAAACTAAACATGAAACATATCAAAGTAAAGTCAAATTGCACAATGTAGTAAATCTAAACATTAGCTTAGCTTTGTGTAGATTTCTGGGTGGTGAGTACTCGTATAACTCTGCTATTTTTTTTCAGTGATTTCTGTTGCACATTTTTTGAGCTCGGTAAAGATAGTTTAGTATTAGACATTCAGTGGATATTCACATTTCGTGCCTCCAAGGTTTCAAGACCTAATAAACTAATACCAAAAGGCTCTGTAATCTCTGTATCTCTGTAAATGCTGCATGTTTTTAAACAGTGTCCACACTTTCTATCTTCAGCACCCACTGCTGTGATTCTGATTACTTTGATACTTTGGTTAACTCCATTTGGCAAAATGAAAATATTAGTTTGTTCCTTGTTCCACCATGACTTGGAAAATGTAATTTTAGAGATTTTAGGATATTTTTGAGCAGAAGGTTGGGTGAAACACAAACATCCAGTCAATCAGAATACAGTGTGTACAGCTGGTTTGAAAAGTGCTGAACACTGGACAGATAAACAGATAAAAAATCTGATAAAACAATAATGTGTTAATTTGTCAGTCTTTCCCATAGTTATATTAAAAGTTCTTGTTTCTTTTTAAATGTTCCCGTTATGAAAAATTATTTGTCAACAAATATTTTCCGCCATAGTATTCGTAAGTGAATTTAACACTGGTCCATATCGCATGGACTGATCTCTCTGTCTGTAGGTTGTTTGGAGGTTTGATTCTGGATGTGAAGCGGAAAGCTCCATTTTATCTAAGCGATTTCAGAGATGGACTGAGTCTGCAGTGTGTGGCGTCTTTCCTCTTCCTCTACTGTGCCTGCATGTCTCCTGTCATTACCTTCGGAGGGCTCCTAGGGGAAGCCACAGAGGGACGCATTGTAAGGACACACACATACACAAACAAAGACGCCTCAGTCTTACTGTAATTATACTGTAACAGATCCTTATGATCACTCAGCTCTGTTTATAAGGGATGCTCTTTCTCTCTTCCTCTGTTAGAGTGCTATTGAGTCTTTGTTCGGCGCCTCGATGACTGGAGTGGCATACTCATTGTTTGCTGGACAGCCCCTTACTATTCTGGGCAGTACTGGACCTGTTCTAGTCTTTGAGAAAATCCTTTTCAAGTTCTGCAAGTAAGTTGAACTGCTAAACCAGAATAAACATTTTAGACTATAGACAGCACAGCACAGTCAGAAGCAGAGACATTCCTGTTCAAAAGGTTTTCCTTATTTTCCTTCATATTCCCGTATAAATAGTAACACATTTGAACATTGCATCGTTCTCTGGAATGATGGGGCTCATTACACTACTTTGTTGGGGTGTACAGGTGTAGTGATCATTCAACATCCTGACCTCATTAACCTCACTCACTCAGCAGTGCTCTAAAATCTAGCAGAAAGCCTTCCCTGAATAAACTCTTTTGGAATAGCCTTGTGTCTACAAACTTTTGGACATGTATAAATAGAATATATTGTGTATGTCTCAATTTCTAGTGGCAATCTGACATGTCTGTCCGTTTCTGTCTCTGCAGAGACTATGACCTTTCTTACCTGTCTCTCCGCGCCTGTATCGGCCTCTGGACAGCCTTCCTGTGTTTCATTCTGGTTGCCACGGACGCCAGTTCACTGGTCTGTTACATTACCCGCTTCACTGAGGAGGCCTTCGCTTCCCTCATCTGCATCATTTTCATCTACGAGGCTCTGGAGAAACTTGTGCATCTCGGAGAACTCTACCCCATCAACAAACACAGTGACCTGGACAAACTCACACTCACATAGTGAGTGCTTGCACACACACTCACACACAGACACACCATCTTGCCAAATCCCAACAAGGCTTAGAATTGTTGTCTGAACCTCTTACTTTTTTCACTCCATTTGATTGGTAGATCATCTAGCTTCATGGCCTTTATTTGCTAGAACCCTGAGACAGATTACAGTTTGGTCTCCTGTCACTGTTCTCACTTAAATTATTGTCATGACTTGAAATTGATCTTGGTTTAGTTCTTTTAGAGGAGTGTAATGATGTTGCGGCATGTTTTAATAAAATTGTGGACCCCCTGGCTATACTTCATGGATCCCGTGAGTTCTCTAGACCACACCTTGAGAATCATAGATTTAGGGGATCCATTGTTTACTTACCTGGCAGGGGAGATACCATGATCAAGAAGTTGGTTCACCCAGGGTAAGGCTCAGCCATTGCACTCCGGTTGTGCTGACCCCTGAGAATTCACCAAATGTGGGAATCTTGACTACATAATTTCTGATAGTGGGGGACTGTGTTTGCTGTGTGGTGGTTCAGCGGTTAGAGCGGTCAGAGCTCCGGGCTATTGATGACATGGTTGTGGGTTTGATACCCAGGCTCTGCAAGCTGCCACTGTTGGGCCATTCACCCTCTCTGCTCCCCGGGCACAGCAGCAATGGCTGCCCACCGCTCCTGTCATGTGTGCTCACTGTCCACTGTGTGTATTTTACTGGTGTACACTGTGTGCAGAATTATTAGGCAAATGAGTATTTTGATCACATCATCCTTTTTATAGATGTTGTCCTACTCCAAGCTCTATAGGCTTGAAAGCCAACTACCAATCAAGTAAATCAGGTGATGTGCATCTCTGTAATGAAAAGGGGTGTGGTCTAATGACATCAACACCCTATATAAGGTGTGCTTAATTATTAGGCAACTTCCTTTCCTTTGGCAAAATGGGTCAGAAGAGAGATTTGACAGACTCTGAAAAGTCAAAAATTGTGAGATGTCTTGCAGAGAGATGCAGCAGTCTTCAAATTGCCAAACTTTTGAAGCGTGATCACAGAACAATCAAGCGTTTCATGGCAAATAGCCAACAGGGTCGCAAAAAAAAAGGCGCAAAATAACTGCCCATGAATTGAGGAAAATCAAGCGTGAAGCTACCAAGATGCTATTTGCCACCAGTTTTGCCATATTTCTGCAACATTACTGGAGTATCAAAAAGCACAAGGTGTGCGATACTCGGGGACATGGCCAAGGTAAGGAAGGCTGAAAAACGTCCACCTTTGAACAAGAAACATAAGATAAAACGTCAAGACTGGCCCAAGAAATATCTTAAGACTGATTTTTCTAAGGTTTTATGGACTGATGAAATGCGAGTGACTCTTGATGGGCCAGATGGATGGGCCCAAGGCTGGATCAGTAAAGGGCAGAGAGCTCCACTCCTACTCAGACGCCAGCAAGGTGGAGGTGGGGTACTGGTATGGGCTGGTATCATCAAAGATAAACTTGTGGGACCTTTTCGGGTTGAGGATGGAGTGAAGCTCAACTACCAGACCTACTGCCAGTTTCTGAAAGACACCTTCTTCAAGCAGTGGTACAGAAAGAAGTCGGTATCGTTCAAGAAAAACATGATTTTCATGCAGGACAATCCTCCATCACATGCATCCAAATACTCCACAGCGTGGCTGGCCAGTAAAGGTCTAAAAAGAAGAAATGATGACATGACCCCCTTGTTCACCTGTTATAAACCCCATAGAGAACCTGTGGTCTACAGGGAGGGAAAACAGTACACCTCTCTGAACAGTGTCTGGGAGGCTGTGGTGTCTGCTGCTCGCAATGTTGAACAGATCAAAAACAGATCAAGCAACTGACAGAATCTATGGATGGAAGGTTTTTGAGTGTCATCGTAAAGAAAGGTGGCTATATTGGTCACTGATTTGTTTGTGGTTTTGTTTTTGAATGTCAGAAATATTTATTTCTAAATTGTACTAAACTAAACAAGTGAAATGGGTATATATTTGTTTTTTATTAAGTTGCCTAATAATTCTGCACAGTAATAGTTACCTGCACAAACAGATATCCTCCTAAAATCTAAAAAACCTACTCCAACTTCCAAAAATCTTAAGCTTTGATATTTGAGTCAAATACAACTTGCCTAATAATTCTGCACACACTGTATATGTGCGATGGGACAAAATTCCATCTGTGTCCATCACAAGCAGTGAATATGGTTGTCTTGTTTACACTAATGTAGACTGTTCTGAAATAAGGATTTGTACATTTGTTGCCTGTTGTTAATACTGCTCTCTATTGTCTTACCGGCCTCAGCTGTAAGTGTGCAGAGCCTGACAACCCCAGTAATAAGACCCTTATGATGTGGAGTGAGAGAAACGTTACAGCTTCAGGAGTGTCCTGGAGTAACCTCACTGTGAAGGTAACACCACACTTCATACTCCATCAGTCTGTACTCAGACATGACACTGAGAACCATGTCTTGCAAAAGCAATACAGCTTTATAACGTGAGAAGATCTTTCCAGAACAGCTAACCGTACATTTTGTCTTAATGCATCATATCGTAATAATAACCAGTAGTATGTGACAGAGATCATTACATAAAACATTACACCATGGATAGCCATCAAGTTTAAACAGGAGACCACTGTAGGCCTATCTGCAGTGCAGTGTCATCTCTCTGCTTTCTCATACAGAGCACACTTAGAGCTGCATCAGCACTTCAACTGCCAATACACTCAGCCAATACACAGTGTGTGTATGTGTGTGTTTATGTGTGTAGGAGTGTTTAGACCTCCATGGGCACTTTGTTGGGACGGCCTGTGGTCATCATGGCCCCTACACACCTGATGTGCTCTTCTGGTCAGCCATCTTGTTCTTTTCCACCTTCTTCCTGTCCACCTTCCTCAAACAGTTCAAAACCAGCAGATATTTTCCAACACGGGTGAGTGTGAAAATACATAAGCTCATCTGCTCTTGGGTGCTTTTCAATTTTCAGCATTCATATATGCACATTTACATATTATGGATGCACAATTTGGACAAAATACTTGTATTGTGATTTTAATGCCATGGATTGACTCGCTTTCGTTTTTTTGTTTTTTTACGTTTTGACATGAATTTGGCAGTTGTTTTTTACATTGTGTTAATATTTTATGGTGGATGGATTAATAGAAATGCTCCAAAATTACATAGAATAATGTTTTTTACATTGCCTTCCATTGAAAGTTTGAAATTCCATTGAAATTGTAAAATTGCAGTTTTGGATGCTCTGAGTGGTCCAGTGGACTTGCTGGTTTAAATCCCAGGACATGCTGCTTGCCATCGGAAGCCAGAGTCTCTCAGGGGTGCTCCCTCAGGGGTGCTCTCTCAGGGATGGGTTGATGGAAATTCCTCGTCACATCCTAGTGTGATGTTAGCCACCAAATGTGTTGGTTAGCTGTTATATCAGAGCTGGGGAGCCTTGCTGAGTGAGCTGCATCAACGGCTAGTGCTATTCTTCTGCATTCCTAGTGTTGGGGTTATTTCTAGTGATGGTGGAGTGCACATGAACAGGGATTGGATAATTGGCCTTTCCATTGGGTAGAAAATGGAGTAAAATTACCAAAAAACAAGGAGACAAGGTTTTTGCAAGGTTTTTTGTCCTGGGCATTCTTAACTCTGCATTAAAGTTATCTTCCTCTTTTCCGAAGTTACTGTTTTACCCAGACACCCCCAAAAAACAGTCATCAGTGACTCTTGGAATTTGTCATAATAATTTTCACAGCACACACTAAAAACTAAGCAGTGGTAGATAAGGAGCTTTCTGTAATATTATCTTTGCAGAGGCCGATAACATTAGTGGTAACAATCAAGAGACTATATATCTCTTGAAGCCGTAATACAAAGAATATGCAAAATAATTAATTTCAGCTGATTGTTCTTTGTGTGTGTGTGTGTATGTGTGTTTGTGTGTATGTGTGTTTGTGTGAAGGTGCGGTCTATGATCAGTGATTTTGCTGTCTTCCTCACAATCGTT
This sequence comes from Salminus brasiliensis, assembly GCF_030463535.1. Lineage (NCBI taxonomy): Eukaryota > Metazoa > Chordata > Actinopteri > Characiformes > Bryconidae > Salminus > Salminus brasiliensis. The sequence continues at coordinate 29,386,325 of NC_132884.1, forward strand.
TTCATGGTCCTGATTGACTATGCCATCGGAATCCCATCCCAAAAACTACAAGTACCCAGCAAGTTCAAGGTACAAACCAACACACTAATGGCTTTCTGGACACGAACACACTCCCAGTCACAGTCATAACACTCTAGAACTAGTGAGCTATATTTAAGTGTATTACTGGTCCTTTTTTGGTAGCCGACACGGGATGATCGAGGTTGGGTGATTAACCCGATTGGCCGGAACCCATGGTGGACAGTGCTGGCAGCATCCATACCGGCTCTGCTCTGTACCATTCTTATCTTCATGGACCAGCAGATCACTGCTGTCATCATCAACCGCAAAGAGCACAAACTGCTGGTAAGTGTGTGACAACCTGAGAGGCCTTTGTTAATGCAGTGACTTTACAGTAGCTGGCTTTGTGTCTATATTTCTACAAGACTTATGTAGCGCTTTCATCAGAACCCTAATTTTGTGTTCCTTCTTCTCTGTAGAAAGGCTGTGGGTACCACTTAGACCTGCTGATGGTTGGGTTGATGCTAGCTGTGTGTTCTATAATGGGCTTGCCATGGTTTGTGGCAGCGACTGTGCTGTCCATCTCACACGTAAACAGCCTGAAGCTGGAGTCAGAGAGTGCCGCCCCCGGAGAGCAGCCTCGCTTCCTAGGAATCAGAGAGCAAAGGCTGACTGGCCTGGTTATCTTTCTGCTCATGGGCTGCTCTGTGTTCATGACCGGTGCTTTACAGGTACAAACACATAATCAATCTATGGCAGGAAGGTACCCTAGATTGTACAGGATTGTAAGGAGACTAGCTTTATGGAAATACCACTTTTATCTCAGTGTTGCTCCAATTATTGTTTTAATTCTTGCAAGCATTGTTCTGCCCGCTTCACCTACCCGAGTTACATAGTGCAGTTAGCAGCATGCCGAAGCCAGAGTAGCAATAGTAGAGACGCTATTTTCCCTATTAAATATCAAGGGGGCATCACAATTATTTTATTATATTATTATAAGCTTTTTGTTTGAGGGTACAAATGTTACATACTGTTGCTTTAATATCCGAACAACTAAAATGTGCTTAATTTGCCTCCTGTGCTTCTGCAGTTCATCCCTATGCCGGTGTTGTATGGAGTCTTCCTCTATATGGGCGTCTCCTCTTTGAAAGGCATTCAGGTACCATACACCAACACTTTTAGGGTGCACACCCACACACACACCGAGCAAAGTGTCTAACAGTTACCGACCTCCTAAAAATCGACTTTCACTCACACATCTCTCACTCTCTCTGTCACTCTCTCAGTTTTTTGACCGTCTAAAATTGTTTGGGATGCCTGCAAAGCACCAGCCGGATTTTATCTACCTTCGTCATGTCCCTCTGAGGAAGGTCCACCTGTTCACCCTCACCCAGCTTACCTGCCTCGTCCTGCTGTGGGTCATTAAGACCTCCCCTGCGGCTATCGTATTCCCCATGATGGTAGGCCACCTTAATAGCTTACACTAATTGTTTATGCTGAGCCTACACACATTTTATTTTTAATCCATATACTCTAAGGAACTATCAGCAGGTCAAAACTCTAATTCTATCATACCTACATGGTTTATGCAGTAGTGTTGTAGTAGTTGTAGTTGTAATACTAACTTACTGGAAAAAGTCAGGAGATGTTAAGAGTGTGTGTTGTTGCACTGACTGTGTGTTGTGTAATGATAGGTGCTGGCATTAGTGTTTATTCGTAAGCTGCTGGATTTCTGTTTCACCAAACGGGAGCTGAGTTACCTCGATGACCTCATGCCTGAGAGCAAAAAGAAGAAACTAGATGATGCCTCCAAAACAGTAGAAGAGGTACTGCAGCCAATCACACCAAACCAACCCCCTAGCAAACCTGTTATTCCCATCATCACTGATTAGTTTGATTTCTATGTGTCTAACCGAGTAAAATATAAAGAAATATGTGTTCATAACATCACTGATATGTGTGTGTGATGTGTGTTTGTGATGTGTGCGTGTAGCAAGAGTCACAGGAAATGTTGGTTGATGACTCTGACCGAGGAGAAGATGGGAACATGGTGCAGATCCCCATGGAGAGTAGCAAATCACTTCATTCACCTAAAACACCAGACCCTAGGTAACACACACTCACGCTCTCTTCTTACATACATACAACACACACCTATAGGCAAAAATGAACCACTTAAAAAGAATGTACCAGTTCCCTGGACTTCCCTAATTCTACCTCCTCTCGCCTCCTGTTTTTTTCTTTGCTCTTCTCATCTCATGTCTTCCTCCTGTCTGCTCATCTCTCTCCTCGTGTATTGTGTCTTTTTCGCCTCTCTTCTCCCAGGACTGACCCCTCTGATATTAACATATCTGATGAAATGTCTAAAACTACTATGTGGAAATCTCTTAGTTCCAACCACAAGGACACAAACCGAACAGGGCACAAAAAGGCAAGAAAACACACACACACAAGCACACTGTCTTCTCCTGTGATGTGTGATATGTTGTATATCGCATTCTTGTCTGTTATTTTATCCTAATTGTCCTTAATCTGTCAGCTGGCATCCTCATGACTCATGAGGTAGTGGTGCTAACTTTAGTTTAGTGTAGTCCTTAATACATCAGTTGTGGGCTCAGCAATTTTATATCAGGACACTTTTTTGTAATGTTGAATGACTGGTACCTTCCTCTTCATTTCCTTGCGTGTGTTTGTGTGTGTGATTCTTTTTCCTCACAGGACTGCCAGTGAAACGAACCCCTAGGACTTCAGCCATTGGAAACCACTGGCAAAAACAGATACAGTCAAACACTTTCTGTCTTTTAAATGTTCATTCAGAGAAACACACACATGCAACATGTACCATAAACCCTCCTAGTCATGAGGTGTGAATGTATATCCATGTGGGATTTGTGTGTGTGTGTGTGTGTATGTGTGAGTATGTACATGTGTATAGGAGGAGTAGAGGAGTACACTTCTCTAAACCAAACCAGGTTATTTTTTAATATATGTTACATCGAGCAAACACTGTCTATGATGTCACAGTACTGTGCCATATATGTGGATTTTATTTAATGGTGACATTATTTATGAATTATAGTAGAACAATACAATGGATAATGCTGTAGACATTTTAAACTTAAATTATTATTGGACATACTACTGTATATGTGTGTTGTGGTGCATCGTCAAACGAATATGAATAATCTCAGTAATAAGAGTAGTGTGTCTTCAAAATGTGCTTTAACCGGGTGAATGATTAGAGTAATAATTTTAAATCCGAAACATTTATGTGCCTGAAGATCCAGACTGTCCCAGTGAGAGGTAGATTTACTGGGCAAATATTAGGCGCTCAGAGCCAATACAGTGAATGTATTGACACACATTAGTCACTGATAAATTTACTCAGTGCACTTAAGAAGAACCAGTCTCGAAGCCCTCCGTACTGTGTGAATGTTGTATGTTAGACAGTGTTGAAAATGAGCAATAAAAGGCAGCCAGGGACGATGGTGGGTCAGAGAAGGCAAATAACGATTTGTTTTTGGCACCATCTTTAAAACAGTCCCTTCATTTGCAAGCACACCCCTTAATAAGCACTGTAAAGGTGAATTTAACAGATTTAACATTTGAGACGTACAAGAAAAAGAAAGGCTCCTCAGGGTATAGAGATGGAACCTTCATGTAAAGCCACGCTCTGCAATTGTAAAAGCCATTTTATGATATGTGTACAGTCCTGTACACATTTAATGCAGTTTCTTTTTAGATATCATTAAAGCTCAGAGCAACACTGTTATCCCGTTTTCAGTATGTATGAGATTTTGACTGCATTGTTTACAAACAGAAACAGTGTAAATGAAACTAGTAGAGAATCCAAACCTGCCTTTTCAGGTTACCGAATATTAGTCTTTGCATTTAGCCTGTGTAAAAATTTCCTTCAGCTTTAAAGCAAATCAAGTGGCAGGGTCACTTGTTTTCTTAAAATTTCAAGCACTTCCTCCCATCTTTATTACAGGCCACCCCATTGTTGTTGTTTTTTTTTTACTTGTACTATACTTTTAAATATGGGTGCCACTAGGTTGAGTTTCAGGACTAAAGAAAATGCTGTCCGTCCCAGTTTTAACCTCAATAAAATCTTTATTTGTAGTTGCACTTTGTGTAGATATTCAACAGATATGATTTTCTATTTTAAAAGAATTATTTCAGAGAGAATAACTGTATTTATTTTAGTAAAAGATCTTTTCTTTTTTGTATGTATTGTAATAATAGCTCAGTGAATGCAGTAAGAAATGGGAACATTGCAACATGCATGGGTAACAAATGTATTTTTCTCACAGGAAACTGGCATCAGCTTCCATTCAAAGGTCCATTGGGCAATATCTGCACAACAATGCCAAAGCAGTTAAAGAATATTGATAAGGAATGTCTCCAAAGGCACTAGAATGTCCTAAATCCTGCATCAGTGTTGTAAACGTTTAGGTTATGAAGATGTGCTGTATACTAGATTCTGATTGTCAGAACGTGTGATGCTCACGACACTGAAATAAAAATAAAATCGCACTGGTTTTGTTTTTAAGCAGTTTTCTCACGCTGATGTTACTCAACAAACGCATGCGAATGAGACACTGAATCAGCTTTGTGATTTCAATGAAATGCAGTGACTTGTCGGATGTACCTGATAAGCATTTGGTCAGTACAACCTAGTTGAGCAACTAACATCTTTCACAGAGGCTCCTGACATCATTTATATCACTATTATTTTACTTGTTTTCTGACCTTCGGGTTTTTGCCCTGGCCTACCTGCACTTGCGGAGGGCTCTTTGTTCTGATCTTTGGTAAACCGATTAGTCTGTTTGTCCATAAGACTAAAGTTACCTGTGTCTTTATAACAACAGGGCAATACAGTAACACCATCTAACTCAAATCTTTTAACCTGTGCTTTTACTTTCAATAGTTGAAGTATTAACCATATTAGGTTAGGATAAACAATCAGTCCAATTAATTTACAATACTTTACGTATCATTTACAATAATGTATTCAAACAGAAATACAGTGGCATGCAAAGGTTTGGACACCCCTTGTTAAAGATGAAACAGTCAAGACAAGCATATTCACCATTTGTGACAGACACAGATGGAACTTGTTTTCTGCTTTTATCCCATCCGTGCAGTGAACACACACCAGTGAAACACACAGTGGACAGTGAGCACACATGCCCAGACCGAGGGAGCAGAGAGGGTAAAGAGAGGCCTTGCTCAAGGACCTGGGTATTGAACCCACAACCCTGTCATCAATAGCCTCGAGCTCTAACCGCTGAGCCACCACTGCCCCCCTAAAACATATTCAATGTAGTTCATTTTTGAGGGTTTTATACAATTTTAGAGTGAAATGTTTAGGCGTGCGAAGAGATTTTGACCTCTCAATGAACGTTTACCAAGTCTCAGGCCATTATTAGCTTGTTGTGGCTATGGCTTGTTCATTTACATTTACATTTATGGCATTTAGCTGACGCTCTTATCCAGAGCGACTTACAGGGTTACTCGTATTACAGAGGTGGGCCAATGTAGTGTTAGGAGTCTTGCCCAAGGACTCTTATTGGTGTAGCGCAGCATAGTCACCCAGACTGGGAATCGAACCCCAGTCTCCCACGTGGTGAGGTAGCTCACTAGCAGGTAGCGGTATTATCTGTTGCGCCACACCAACCACCACAGTCATAGTAAGGAAATTTCAAAGCATTATACAGACTCTGATTCCTCAGACCTCATTCCAACAGTCAACAGCCATGGGCTCTTCTAATCAGCTGCCTAGCACTCAGAACAATAAAATAACTGAGGCCCACAACACAGGAGATGGCTATATTAGAAGATGGCAAAGATGGTGTGGTGCGCGGTTCTACTGCACAGCGAAACCTTCACATCTTAATGGAAGGAACATCTAAACAAGTCTGTATACAAGTACTGCATTTAGAAAACAAGTTCTGTGGAATGGTGAAGTTAAAATACACAAAAAAGGGGTAGAATTTCACGAAAAAAGATTACCTCTCCAACTGTTAAGCGCTGAGGTGGATCAACCATTCTGTGGGCTTGTGCTGAAGGCAGTGGTATGAACAGCATTTTACTGCTGGAAGCAAAGAGAAGAATGGGTTCAAATGCCGACACATTCTAAAAGGTGCAAGGTGCAAGCTGATAGTTTTTCTATGGCCCTCTCAGTCCCCGACCTAAACATCATTGAAAATCTGTGGCTAGACCTCCAAAGAGCACTTATCTGTTCACAGTAACATATAGTTTGACCGGGGGTGGCCAAATTGTACAAGCCACTGTATTACTCAAGCAAGCTTCCAAGAATCTACTTATTGTGTGGAACCACTTGACAGCATTTTAAGCACATTTCATTTTTTGAGAGCAGAATGGTAATTAAAGGAAGTCAGTTAACTGGTCTGTTAAATGCAGCTTATTTTAGATATGCCTGGACTAGAAGAATGTTATTTAGGCCAAAGCTAAGAAAGGATACTGTACTTTGATTATTTCTGTTACGTATGTCTGTGCTGTCTGGAGTGTGAATTGCATTTCTGTTGTCACCACTGTTACAGAAACTGATTCTTTATTTCTCATTATGCTAAACACAATGTGCTCATACTCTGATATGATGCTATCCACAGTTGGTTATTCATTTGGTCTATAAGAAATCTGCTTATGTAATGAGAATGTTTTCAACTAATCACTAAACCTTCAGCTGGCCTAATGGATATCTGCAAATACAAACTGTCTAAGACATCTGTTTATCTTCTATGCTTACCTCCACCCATGTACGCATTAAAACCAGCAGCGCTTGTGTTTGTTGAATGTTTTAGCCCAGATTGCCCCTCTCTCTCTCTCTCTCAGACAACAGAACAATGTTGATATACAGTACCCTACTGTGTTTCCCCTGACATCCATTACTATAATCATGTGGGCAGAGCCAGCAGGGGGACAATGAATAAAGGGGATAGCATAGTGGGATTTGTGCTGCTGTGGTAACTGGTATAGAAACACTGAGAGTGTTTGGTCAAACTGTATGTGCAATGATTGAAGCTTGTTTGACTCAAGAATCAAGTCTGCAGTTATAAAATGTTTTTTTTTTTATGTCCATGTGCCCTGATTTTGAATTCTAAGCAAAATAAAGTATATTGAACATATTCTCTTGTGTCTGGTGATGAGACGGTCATGATGGAAAAAGACTGCACTGCTTTTTAGTGCTCATCCGGTTGCCCACAATAAAAGTGAGTCGTGATCTGCTAATCTGTGAGTGCTAATGGCTCTTACAGTCAGAATGCTTTGCTGATTCATTCCAGTTTCTCTTGCGAGAAAACAGCTTTAGTTTTAAGTTTCACTCAAAATTGCACTCAGATCTGTTAGTTTAGCTGACTGTAACAGTAAGAATAGCATCACTGTTGTTGCTGCGCAGGCTCGCACGCTGCTAACTGCACTATGTAATTTTGTTGTAGCGGACAGGATGAGGTCTGTGAGAACTGTGTAACGCTGTAAAATCCGGTCATATTACTGCTTCAGTCCAAATGCTTCTTTCACTTTCAATGCTTTCAAAATTTGTGACTGTGGAAAGATGTGGTGTAGAGGGTGCTGTCCTGCGATATTTATTCACATGCCTTATGCAGTCTTCTGCAATAACTCAGACAACTGTAGCTTCTTGTTGTGCTCCCTTCAACCAGCATAACATTTACATTCCACCCATGTGCAGGCGAGCATTTCATTCTCAGCTTTAATGTTGAATAGTTGCCGTGTTAAGACAAAAAGTGATGTGGATCATGTCTGAGATTTGTAAAGTTATCATATGTGGCGAACTGCAAATGAAACTGCACACATTTATGGAATTAAAAGACACATAAGGTGTAAAAGTCACATGTTAAAGAGAGCAAAACAAAAACTAAGGCTCTCATGCATGTGAACAGATATCGCAGAGCAGCTCTCTCTACGGTCTCAGAATTTGCCAGCCATTGATTTCAGAGTAACACTGTTATTTATCTCCCACTTTTTCAGAAATGCATGTGTGAGGCGTTACCTTTAGGAGTGGCTCAAAGCATGAATTACACTTCCTGACTGTGAGAGGCCAGAAGCTAGAATTACTGCTTTAATGCAACATATTAAAAATATAATAATAATAATGATAAATATATGATACATGATAAATGATACATGAAGTGTCATGTAGAAAGGTTATTGCACACTTAACATTTATTATTTTCTAATTCGAAAAGAAAACAAATACCACATTTCAGTTTGATTCCTGTAGAGTGTTCACACCAGAAAATGTGATGTAATACTTATCTTACAACATCAATGACTTCATCTTCCTTTTCCTAATATATCAGAAACTAGATGTAGACATAGTGCGTATAGAGCTACTTTTTTACATAATAATTAGCATGTGCTGTTTACTCTAATGTCAGACTTTAGACTTTACATTAAACCGAAATTAACATGGAAGATTTTCTGTTTTTTTTTTAATGTGCGTCATTGTGTATATTACCTTCTTTAAAGATCCAGAATTGCTTCTTGCTCCATCTGCATCACATTATAGGCCATTGTAAGTCATTAGAAGTGTGAGTTTGAATGTGAAACTGAATTTTGCACAATTATATATACATGCACAGTTCTAATGGTCAGATTCTAACTCTATAACTAAATAAAAACAAAGAGGAGGCAGGAGAGCCTGTCCTGCCATGTTCTTACACTGACCTTCAGACCAGACCACAGATGATCCACTGGAAGTGGATCTGGAAGCACTGCAGCCTCTTTGACCAGAACCAGTGATTTACAACTTCTGCATCCTGAGGTGGTCCATTGCAGATGGAGGTTTGAGGCGTTTTCAGGATCATTATCCAGCTGTAGAAGCCATTCAGAAACATTTGGCTATAATAACGACATGTAAAATTTATATTATTTTATGTTTATATTTATATGTATAACAATATTTGAACTAAAAAATATAAAAATCCAGTTCTGTTACTGTTTTATGAATGAGCAGTTGGATGTGTTTTTTTCAGTGCTTTGTATGATGCTTCTTTGTAATTAAATTTGTGTTTATGAAATTTTGTTGGCTATTTCCTGTTAAATGACCTCACTTTAAGCCTGTACACTTAGCTTTACAGGTATCACACAAAGGGTGCGACAAACAGCTGGAATGTATGTGTGAGAAACATTTGTAGGGTTTAAAGAAGACAATGTAAAGTTTACTAATTTAAAGATTCTTCACACTCTCATCTCCTTTACAAGAGGGTCTTTTAGTAGCACCTGTATTTTTAAGAGTGTAGGTGTAAGGTTTGAGATAAAGTGCATGTTTCAGTGTGCTGCAGGTTTAGATTTAACAGAATCTATTAAATTTCACCTGTTCAGTTGCATTTGTCCCAGTGATGTCCTAATCAGGTTGTTCTGCCCCCCGATCCAATCCGAGCTTCTTAATGCTGAGAATCATCTTTGTGCTGTATAAATAATACAGCCTCACAGTAGATAAGATCATTTTCTTAAAAGGCCTGTTTTATAAGGCCTGTGTGTGTGTGTGTGTGTGTGTGTGTGCACTCTGGACTGACATTGTTTGTGGACTACTGATGTGAAATATTGTTTAATAGTAAACATAAACTGGTTTATAGTGGGTGAATGTGCAAGAATTTGGGTTTCTGCTGTGTGTGTGTGTGTGTGTGTGTGCATTATCATTAGCATTAGCTCCATTAGATAGCTCTTCAGCACTGGTTTAAGTACTAAGAAAGATGTGCGATTCTCCCGCTAGTAAAACAGAGCATTTCAGTGATATTTTTATAAGGTTTAGATATTATGGTCTTTATGGTTATATTATGGTCTTATATCCGTCCATACTGCTGCAATAATGTATGTTATTGGTGCCTTGAGGCCACCAGGTGGCGCTCTGAACACAGTTGTTAAAACAAAGACTCGGAACTGGATTGGGATTAAAGTAGCCCATTCCCAATCCAATAAAACATGCACGGATCAACCCTGATCCTGAGCCACTGGTTCGGATTTGGACATCCCTAGTTCCATTTAATAGATATTGAGTTGAATGTTAGTTAAAGACCAGCTGGTAATTTACAAAGCGTCTACAAGAGACTTAAAATACAGTCTTAATCTGAAGTGTGTACATGAGACAACCAGAGGAGCAGTTAATTAAGAATGTGATGAAAACCTTAACGTTACTGATGTATTTCCTGAGAATGTTAAGTGAGTGTAAGTTCCCTATTTCACTGATAATTATCACAGCTGTAGAAACACCAAGGATGTGACTAAGCAGCCCATTTCTACAAATTACTGAAATGTTTTGAAGAGAGAAAGAGAGCCAGAGAGACTCTCACAGTGGCAAAATCAACACTCACAGGTGCTCCTGAAGATGTGGATATTAATCTCTGTGCTGTTACTATTCTTCCCATACGCTACAGGTACTGTAAGAGCAGAACACAGTGTCCGTTATTACCTCACCACAGCATGACCTTCTGTTCAACCTGAAAACCTGTAAATGACCTGTTACTCTTCACCACTTTTCTTTCTGCCTTTCTCTCTGGCCGGCCTCAGGCTGCACGTTGTCTGAAAGCGGGGTAACAAAGTTAAAAGCGGCCAGTGGTGAGGCTGTGCTTTTGCCCTGCTCCTGCACTGAGCTGGACGACAGACCAGAGAGCAGCAGCTGGCTGACCAACAGCAGAACAGCCTCTGCAGAGCACCTGTACCTTGACGTGTTCAGTGTGGACAAGCTCTTAAGCAGAATCACCCGCTTTAATAACACTGCTCCAGGAAACCTCTCTCTGCTCCTGTCAGACCTCACCAAAGATGACCAGGGATGGTACGTCTGCTGGATCAACAGTGTGTCCAGATTCATCAATCTCACTATTGAAGGTAAGGTTGATTTATGATCCCTAATTAGAAAATGCTTCTGTTTATTGTGACATTATTTTTTTACAGTAATCCAAAGCAGTAGTGATATCCTTTACTCCCTCAGACTTCTGTTCCTCACTCTCGTAACTTCATAACAAACACGTTAATTTCATAGTAATTACCCCGCACTGCCTAATGATGAATCAATAGTCCTGAGATTAAAGGGCCTAAATAGCTGCTGAATGTTTTTTAGACTGTGGAATGGCACGCTTACAAGAGAAGAAAAAAGCTTTTATGCTTTTATAGCTTTAATGAAGGTCAATGTAGAAAGATTTCATTTCAAGTCATTTTTGACCATTTCTGTATAAAATGTTTATACTCTGTTACCTTAATTTCACCTCCAAGCCTACACACCTTATCTTATAATGCAGTGCAATGTAATATCATATAATGTATAATGATATTACAATATACAATATAATATCAGAACGTAATACATTTATATTTATTAGTATTTACAATATTGTTCAATCTGCCGCAGTGTATTAGGATGCATGGGATACACGTTATACAGTAGCTTACAGCTATATATGGTTACATATTGGAAGATTGGTGTAAGGTATATGTATGAGACTTCCTAAAGAAAGGCCAAAGGTCAAGCTCAATACGTAATATCAATAATAAAACATTATAAACGCTAACATTACAGAGGACAGAAAAGGCTTCTTAACTTCTTAACCAAGTCACTTTGAAGCATCTCTATTGGTCCATTCATCCTGAAAATTTGACAAAATGTAAAGAACAACTGTCTGATTCAAATTATGCAAAAAAATGAAATACAGGATAGCAAATATATTTCCGCTTCAGCGTACAGCAGCATAGCTTCACTCAGTCCTAAGGAATAAAGTGAGGCTGGATAATGGTCATGTTAAAATGATTTAGGTCAATAGTTGGTACATCAAAATAATATTATATAAAGGGCCCTTTAACAATAAAACACTGTAATGATATGCTTATGAATAAAAATAATAATCTGTGTGGCACAACAGACATATGACAGTAGGGTTTTCAGAGATGAAAACAGCCTGGTTCTTTAATGTCTTTCTGTTTCAGTCTCAGAGAGAACAGAATTTTCCAGAAGTGATTACTGTATCCTTATTGCCACAGTGCTGATTATAATGACTGGAGCTGCAATCATAGTCATCTACTGGGGATACAGAGGTGCAACACACTCACACACACATACACACACACATGCCTCAGGTGTGGATGCTGTCTCTTTCAGAGTGTATTTGTACATTTGCAGGATTCATTTTGTAGATTTATCACATATATATAAATATATACACAGCATATATTTATTGTTCTTTGCCCAGTTGTGTGTTACAGTCATATCCCACTTTTATACTTTCTTATGCTTTTCTGCTCTTTCTGAAGCTTACAAAAACAACGTGGACAACAGCAAACAACCCCAGTCAGGTGAACAAAAAAGAGACTTTCCATTACGTAATCCACACAGGGTCAAAGAGACAAAACAGGTAAGAAAAGGACAGGTAAAGAGAGAGTAGTGGAGAAAATAAGTGCCTGTACCCCCTTTACTCAGTTTCTACAGCGAATACAAGAAACTGGGAGATATTGCTGATGTTCATCACAACATAACTTTGTATAAAAGGTTATTCCAAGTTATTAAAGCCTCAAGATTATATAGATTATGTATTATATTATATATAAGATTATATATGTATTACCCAGAACTGTACTCTGTTCTCTCTTCTGTGAGAAGTGATGCTACACAAGAAGAACATATTACATAGAGTAATATGTAGGGGTGCCGTTACTGTGTACCAGTGAGTTCCAGCGCACTTCAAGCACTGTTGGTTCAGATGTTTAGGTTGTTTGGTTCAGTGTGGCGTGTTTTTTAGCAGGAAACAGCTTCTTCTACACACTCCGACCTAGAAAAACATGACTGTGGAACAGATTCAGCTATTAAGCATGTGGTGCCAGAAAACCAGGTGTGTATGGGTGGTGGGGTGAGAGAGCAAGAGTGTTTGACATTACATTTCGTGTCTGAAGTAAATCCAACTGAATAGTCTCTCTCTCTCTCTCTCTCTCTCTCTCTCTCTCTCTCTCTCTCTCTCTCCTCTCTTTCATTTCTTACATCCATCTGTGTGAATGCAGGATGAATACTGTTCAATGTATTCCATACTTCCAGTGTACGCAAATGTGGAGAACACACCAGACGTTCAAGAGTATGTGATGTAGGTATCATGTGTGATCTTCTGAGAGAATATTATGATCATTGTTTATTCTATGATATCTATTACAGAATCTGGCTTTTTGCTTTGTTGGCAGTATGAGGCCTTACTGTTCGGTGCAGCCTGACCTGATACAAAACAACCACACCACAGTGACAACCACCACTCAGCAATCACAGCAGGCAGTAAATCAGAAAGAGAAGTAATGAGCAATATTTTTAACAGCTACGTTCATCTGCTACTGGGACACAGCACAAACTCTCCTCTTCTCAAGCTTTCTGTGGACAGTCTATCTCCCCTACTTTCTTTCAGTTACTCTCTAAATTATGATCCAGCTATCCATTTCTCCACCTTTTTCTCTACTCTTTTTCTTTCTTTTAGCTCAGCAAATGGATAATAAAAGAAATTCATTAATTAATTTTAATATTATAATTTTTTATTTAATAATGTTTGTATCATTGTGAGTTGTGAGTAGCCAATGCCTTTTATTATCAACAGAACCTTTTCATTGTTTCAGTCCTAAAACTATAAAATAATGAAGCCACTATGATTCGAAGATCACTGGTTTCTGCTTGCCACAGCCATCTGTTGTATCGAAGCTGGGGACCTGGAGCTAGACCGGTTGCATAGGGATGCTGAATCAGTGGCAGTTCGAAAAGAGTGGGTGGCTGGCTTCACATGTGTCAGATAGTCTTTACCCTCCTAGTGTTGGGGCACTGCTAGTGATACAAGGAGTCCATATCAACAGGAATTGTGTAATTGGCCAATAAAATTTGCAATAAATTATAAACAAATCCTTGTAAAATAATAATAGAAGCAGGAGGAGATTTGAAAGAGGGTTAGATATCAGTGTTGGTTGTTAGGTCCAGGCTAGGGTAAGGGTTATTTCAGTTAAGCCGTAACCAGGGGTGACAATCTGATTGTAGACGTGTGTGTGTGCGTGTGTGTTTCTACACACAGCAATTAATACATACAGTCGAACTAGGTACAAATGTATGCCTACATTCTCAACAATACCAGCACACTCATTGTGTTTGTCTAACACATTTTGCTTACATCTTTTATCAAAATACTTTTAATAATAGTATAGAAAGAAGATATTAATAACTGGTGAAAAACTGATAACCAAGTACAGTAAAACAATGGGTACAGTGCTTTTACTCACATTATCTGCACATAAAACATTTATTCATTCACAATAACCAAAACACTGCATGATTGACTAAGATTCAACAACTGTATTTTGGGGTCTAACATATTTGGAAGTATTGGCACATATCTGGCAAGTCTTCTGTTTACATGAAAATGTTTACATGTGTAATACTGTAATATGAAATCCACTACAGTAAAGCTGAAAAACTAGAAAAAGCCTTGTCATTTCATCGGCATCATCATCATGGTGATTACCATCTACATGGTCATCAGAAAAACCTCAAACTAGCCCTCTATAAAGCGCGCATAGCTCTGCTGTCACGTCTCCTTATTCAGTAGATAGGTAATGGATGTAAGGACAAATACGTGCACCTTTACCTTTTTACCTTTAAGGACACTGTGATGCTTAATAGCTACAGCAAGGGCTTGTAACTTTAATGTGATTAGGGTTGATAACCATTACAGTATGACCCTTAAAGGAATGAAAACAGGAGGTTGAACAAAAGCTTTACTAACTTAAACATGAAAAACATTATTAATAGAAGTATATCTCCCTTTTGAAAATAAATCGGTAAGAAAGCTGCATGTGAGGTGGAGCTCTTTTGAACTATTTTGTTTCCAGACTATTTTCTTTACGGATTAATCTGCTGACTATTTTCTTCATTAATCAACGGATGATTGTGTAGTGTTTAAACTCTGAAAATAGAAGGAAATTGGTGGGATTCTTTGTTTGGTTGTATTTGTTTTCAATACTGGTATTAAGTAAATGTACAGGGTATGATATAGCGCTGCAACCCTACATGTGATACAATTTCTTTCTTTATTCTCAGGAAAAGTCATCTTTTGTCCATGTCGTTCTGATAGCAACAACTGTTTGAATGAGTCAAAATTATAAGCATCATATCATGAGATAATAAGGTCAACCAGTTACATACAAAAACAGATACTGGTCATACAGACAGACATACAGACATAACTGTTATTTCATTGTAGTTGCTTTACTTATTAACTTCCCAGTGCACAATCAGTGTTGGATTGATGTTGAAATCATGTACGTGAGCATCGCTTTAACACTGATTTAATGATGAGTAGTCAGCAGGCTAAGGATTTGCAAAAGAAATCTTGGTTTGAAAAAGATTCTTGGTTTACAATCATGTTTAGAGAGCTGCTGTATTACACAGCAACTTCTCTGAAAGCATCCAGGTGCTTAGAGAAGAGGGCAGAGCTTTCCTGTGCTGTGCTGAGCTGTTTCTCACACCAACAAATCAGAAAGTCTCGCAGCACACTGACACGGGCTCTGTGGTACTGCTCAATCTGACAATCAGAATTAGAACACACAAACAACAATGACCGAAAGCAATCATTATTAAGACGGTTTGATACTTTCACTGCTTTACAGGCTCCTCCTTCAGTCAATGAGTATTTTTTAAAGCTGTTGTTTTTAATGTACTCTATCTTTGCTATGATCAACTGCTGCTCTCTTGCTCAAATACAGATTAAAGATGAATTTCGTTGCCTATACTAGACGCTACTTGTAGTGTAATTGTTGAGACACCTGCATATTCATTGTTTCTTCTTAAATCAAGGGTATTAAAAATATATTATCCTGCTTTTGTTGGAGTAACTGTCTCTAATGTTTAAGGAAAGACTTTCTACTAGATTTTGGAACATTGCTGTGAGGATTGGATTCAGCAACAACATCCTAAGGTCAGGATGTTGGATGATCACCACCACACCATATCCCCAACTCATCCTAAAAGCAATGAATGGAGCACCATGACTCCAGCGTTTACAGTTTCACTGCTCATCAGGGGGCTTTATACCTCTCTAGCCCATGTCTGGACCTGTGCAGGCATGGTGCCAACAGGTTCATGTTCATTTGCTCCAGAGAGTCTTATTGTATTGGGGGTGTCCAACATTTAGACATAAGTTGTGAATATAGTCTATGTTGCCATAAGCTACAGGCCTTGTGTAGCTACAACATGTGCTACTTTTAAATTGAAAACAATCTTTCTTAATGATAACATAACATTTGTCATTATTTTTGTCATTTCAGAGACTCATTCATTGTCATACATCATGTAAAACAGATGATCTTCAGAAAGCAAAGAATCCTCCTCACCTCTTCTTTTGCCACAGATGAAATGAGGTTGAACTCCTTCTGCGTTGCTTTCTGAACTCCATCCATCTGCAACAGCATGCAGAACATAGTCAGTGCTCAATACATTCACGTGTGTGTGCCTGTATAGCATGTATATGATGTCTGTAGGTCGCTTACAATTGCCTTCTTATTGGGCTTAGCTCTTTCAGAGTTCCTATTGGCCGCTTCCAGCTCCACTAGCTTGCAGGTTCTTCTGAACAGCATCTCCTACAAGAACACATAAAAACAGACCCCATAACTCAGACTCAGGCTAGCACATTGTCACAAGATTTACAATCACAGTGGTCAATTATAGGTTTTGAGTTTGTTCTATAACTCAAGATTAAAGTCAGTATTTGCTAGTGCAGGCCCCGCCCTGAGATGGAGCAGGTAGGCAGACTGCATAAACATTTTTTGGCTTGGAGTCCAAGTCAGCTTTCCTTTGGTCGGAAATTGAGCCCCACCCCCCTCTTTGGTGTGGTGAATGATGGAAGAAAGGGATTCGAGAGGGTGGGGGTGAATTTTGTTTGCCACATATTTTCACATAGTGTGTGGGTCAAAGCACACCTTCTTAGCCTCCTGATAGCGGGACTCCAGATCCAGAGCCAAACCCAAAGTAGAGATGTCATTATCAGATACTTTCTCAAAGTTTACCTGAACAGAAACCAAACAGAGTTGAATTATATTCATATAGATATAAAGTACTGTGTAGAAGTTTTAGGCACCTAAGAACAATATTTATAAACTATTTCTCTCAGCAGTAAGAGTTTTTTTTGTATAAACTCCAGATCACATTAGAAGAGATGCAGGTAAACATGAATACAGTAAACAGAGCAAGAATTTCTCATTTTGAAGAAAGTAGTTGTGATCTTCTGAGCTAGTTTGGTTCCAGATTTCTCCTGGATGCCTCCAGCCAGAATGTGGATACACATCATTAAGCACTGATTTATCAACCTAGGTGTTGAATGATAGCTTTAAATAATACTAGGCTTCCATGAGGAGAGCTTGGAAATGTCTCCATGAACACAGTGATGTAAAACCACCTGCTGTATTCATGCTATTTTTTATTGTCATTTTAGTGCTTACTTAACAAACTCTGACTGCCCAGATAAGGAACTTTTACAGGTGCCTAAAACTCTGTACATCACTGTATATTTTTGAATGCCATGCTTTGACATATTAGCATGTCTTATTATAATACATACTTTCACTGCTTCAATAATATCAGACAGCTTCAGACAAATCCTAATAAAAAACAAAGGTTTCTGTGAGTACAACCATCAGAAATGCAAAATTACTCTCATGGCAATCTAGCTCATCTACACTCTGCAATGTGACATAGTACTAATCTGCAACATGGAGAGTATATATATGGATTTTTACTTTCTGAACCTGATTTTTCCATCTGCTGTTCTAAAGTTTGGAGAAAGCCCACAATAAAGAGTCTCACTTCGTGGTTCATCACACACACTTACCTGGAGAAGGTTACAGCAGCTGGATTGTCATGGTTTACACAAAGATGCAATGAAGTGGAGAAATGACCACATGCCACAGCAAGTTCTAAAAAATACACACACACACACATTGGTTTGTGTTCTCTTCCTCTGAACTCACAGATGCATGCTGTAAATGCTGAGAAACTTACTTTGCTTTGTCAGCACAGTGTCGAGAAATTTCTGTTGGAGATGACACAGTGACGAGTAAAGAGCATTAATGGAAGTGAGTCAGTGAGTCAAAGAACAGGAAAAAAGGCTGAGAAAAACATTTCACCAGAGTGAAAAATGAAGGAGCAAACCTCTGTGGACACTTTAAACAGAACAGAAAGATGCGTGCTGCTGTCTCGCTCACTCTGGAAGAATTTATCCACATCCTGAGGAGACGAAACAAACAGTGATGAATTTTATGGGAGGTAATTAACAGGTGCTCTATTGTTCTCTATCTCTATCTCTCTTACACACACCTTATGACCATCCTTCCTAATCTCCTCCATGGCCTGACTGAGGCGGTCAAAGATTCCTTTTTTGCCACGCTGTTTACCAGGTGACTGAGAGACAACAGACAGAAGAAACACAAGAAGCAGAGAACGAGAAACAAGAGCAGGAGCATAAGTCATTAATAAGTCAGAGCTCATCTTTTACTCCACAAGTGGAAGTATGACATGATTGCATCCATTGAGCTTTTATGAAGTAAGCGGTGACTAACATGGTCAAGATATAGAAATATTGCTTGTTTGCATGTATGAGCAAAAAAGAGAGAGAAAGAGAGAGACCTCAGAGCTGCTGAGGAAGCCGTAGAGTGCTTTGCTCTTGTTGAGAGTGGTGTGTGCTGCCACCTGCTGAAGATAAAGCTCTAGAGCCATCCGGTAAATCCTCCATTCATCTCCTAAAGCCAGAAACCCTACACACACACATGCAATTCACATTTAAGTGTGTACACGCAAGCAAACACACATATGAACACATTATAAAATGCAGTTAATGCAATCACAAAATGCTTAATGTGTTTTTCATATATTTAAATATCTGGACATTTGATTTTCACTTGATCAATATTGAGAGATGAAGGTAATATAACTAAACGCTGAAGTAATGTCTTAGAAATAAGAAATTAGCCATTCCACTGTCTGCAAAATCATTTACAAGTGCAACAACTGCCAGCATGTTCAGGTCGTCCAAGCACGTTCAGCAACAGCAAACCCCAAAATGTGTAGTCTCTAACAATCCTGAAATGTCACCACTGCAGGTAGATCTTGTCACAGCCAGTCAAAACACAGCATCAGAAAGAGATCACACACGTTTGATTTCCATGGGAGGTGTGTAAGAAGGAAACAAGAACATCAAGACCAGCAAAACGTTTTCCAGAGAATACCTAGACAGACCAGGACATCTGGAACAATGTGCTGTGGTCAAATGAATCCGAAGTTGAATTATCTGAACACAGTAACAGAGGACATGTTTGGCATAAACCAGACACAGCATTTGAGCACAAGAACCTATATTAAGTATGAAGCATGAAGGTGGAAACGTTATAGTTTGGGGCTGCTTTTCTGCAGTAGGGCCTGCAGATGGTGTGAGACCATCTGTTTAAAAACTAAAGCTGAAACTGAGACTGGTAGATCATTAAAGGAAACATCTAACTGAGGTTATTTCAGCTAAGGGGGGAAATACTAGTTATTAGAGCATAGGGTGTTCTCACTTTTTCACCTTACAAGACAATCACACTTTTTTTAACGAAGACATTTTTTTTCTTTAGTTTTATTGGTTTAGTTATATAACATCAAACTCTTGATATTGTTGAAGTGAAGATCAAATGTCCATATGTTTAAGACAAAGATGATTTTCATTCACGTTTTTCACATTTCACAGACTATCCAGTTGCTTCAGTGGGAGCTTTTGCACTTTAGGTGGATCAAACATACCAAGCTGTTTCAGCACTTTAGCCTGTGTGTGTGAGGTGGAAGGCAGTGGCTTTCCAGGCAGAGGTGGAAACTATGGGCAGAGGATAAAGTTATGCAATCTCTAGCACTGCAAGACATCATTTCAAAATCATCTACTAAAAACCAAAAGACTGATTTTGCAGACCGAGCACATTTTCAGGAGCTGTTGTAAATTCCTAACCATTGTGCTTCAAAAACCCTCAGAGTTCACCATGATTCAGTTTGATTCAATTATTTTGGTGCAGCTATTTAGAATGACTTCAAATAACTGTAAATAGGCATTAGCCAAGATTCAAGAAAACACTACTTCCAGCAGTTAAGTAGGTAAACACAACAACACTGGAATGATTTCTCCCTTTAAACCTACCCTCCATTCCTGTCCATTAACACAGCTAGTTTTTTTTAGAAACAATTATCTAATCATGCCACCCAAGTAGTCTACACATTCTTTTCGTATAGCATGGCATTTGGCATTTGGACCCAGAGTCTGAGGGGCGTGATTAGCATTGTACCCCGATTTAGTTTCTTTATAGTGAAATGAAAAACCTATCAACCTTATTTTCCATTGAACAGTGAGGGTGTCCATCTCTGTTTACTTTGTGTTAGAACTTTCATTGCCAATAATTATTTCAGTTTTGGAAAAGCACTTACAGTGTTAACTCTAGCATAGCACATTTCTTGTCATGAAAAATAGTCGTAGTTGAGTACAGGCAATTTAAAATAAAAATAAAACCAAGAGCTTTGAAACGCTTAAAAACTGTTTTTGGGTTTTTTTCAGATAATTTTTGTTGTAGTCAACAGTGCATTCTTCACTCAATATTTTAAAATATGATGCAGTTCAATAGACAGACCTGGTCAGAGATGTACAGAGAACACTTACTATGACTCCATGAAGTCCTGGAACGTCCTCCTGAGAGAAAAGACTCTGCTGAAGCCATTCAAAATCTTCATACGTTCTAAAAACACACACCCCTGCACTGCTGCTTGTCTGAGAGACAGAAAGACAGACAGAGAGAGAGAGGACCTCACTGAACAGTCTGTTTTAAACACATAGTATTTACAGGGCCAGGTTTGCCTCTTACCTTCTGAGATGTGATGGCAAACGTTAGTGTATCTGCATCCTGTGTAATATCAGTGATTCTGATACTGCTGGCATTCACACTCGGAGCTGACTCTTCATTTGATCCCTTCAAAAACACACAAAATAAAACATACAGAGATCCTAAATGTACAGTGTACTGTAGATACAATGTAACACTTGGATACAAATGCCACTTAAATAAATTGTAAAATAAACTGTAATATGAAATTAGGAATATTAGGATAGGATATTGTCTTCTGTTACAGCAATTCATATCCATAACATACAGTACCAGTCAAACATTTGCATACACCCATCATGGGCATGAATATCATGGCAATATTGGTCTTTCAATTATTTATTTGAACTGTTGGAACATAATTGTGTGAGGTTAGGCTGAAGATTCTTCATTTTTCCGTACACTGTATAAGATCCTTGAGGATTTTGGAGGTTTCTACAGTTTGAAACTGAGGAGAAAAGTTCCTCAAAGCACAGTAAGAGGTTCCTCCATAGTTTAAAATTGAAGAAACTCCAGAAGTTTCTCAAGGATCTAACAGTGTACACTTTGTGCAGTGTACATTTTTCAAAAATGGGACTGTTGCTCCCACCACCATGCTTAACAGTTGGTACAGTGTTCTTGGGGTTAAATGCCTCAGCTTTACTACCCAAAACATTGTCTCCAATCAAAGTTCCGAACCAATCTTTGTCTGTCAGCTGCAAAATTACTACACTATTAAACTACACTTTAACAACTGTGCATCAAAGACGTATGTTGTACATTCATACTGTGCCAGAAGAAGGACACTTAAAAAAATGTTGAAAGCTTGAGATGGAAAAATCAGTCTAGAAAGTTAAAATCCACCCAAGGATTTTCCTCCAACTACTTGAGCAGCTCTACTGCAGCAGAGCTGCCCAGGCAGTTGGAACAAAGTCTTGTAAACTGCCACCCACAACCGCATAACGCATTAACAAATAATTCATAAAACATCATTTGATTATACAAATTCCTGTAATTATGCATCGCCTCAGACACCAGAGAATTACTTTTCAGGTCCAATCTTTTCAATCCTGCACTACAGACAGCAGGTGAGTTCACATAAAGATCATGTGATTATCACAAGTAAGAAGCTCTCACTCACCATTGTCCTCTCAATGCGCTCACTGTGTTTAAGTGCAGAGCTGCTCACTGAACGCCTTAACCTCACTCAGAAAACAAAGACACACATGAAACTTAGGAACTCCCTTTGCTATACTAACTAAACTATCCTCTCTCTCATAGTTCCTCATATAATCTCTTATTGCTCTCTTTCTGGCTGCAGCACACACACAACCCACAAAATGCACACACACACAAAAATGTGGAGAGCAGGATATCCTGTGAGTCAAAGTTCACAGCAGTCCCGTGATGTGGCTGTGAGAGGTGTGCTTTTGTCCCATCCTAGTGTCCCAGTGTTTGTTAGTGTGAAGCCCTGTCATCTTTTGTGTGTGTGTGTGTGTTTAAGAGAGGGCAAGCTAGAGCGAAAGAGAGGAAGAGACTGTGGGGTTAACCCTTTCACACACACACACACACACACACAATTACATGCTTTAGGTTACCATTTAATCAGTTTGAAATGGCAATTAAAAGGAACAGTGGATGTTAAGTTAATGTCTGAAAGACCAAGAACACATTTTGAGAGAACTAAAAGCAACCTGTTTGACGGCAAAAGACCTTCAGGAGAGCTCAGCAGACTCTGGAGTGGTACTACACTGTTGTACATGTAATTTATAAGGACAAAAGTATTCAGACACCTGCTCATTAATTGTTTCTTTAGCTTACTGTTTATCTAGCTTTTGTTGATAGAACTGTCTATACTGTCCAGAACCCTTATCCTGGACAGCTTATCCTGGTCACCTTATTCCCAACTCCCAACTCCTTTATACACCTGACATTACGCATGGTGCCAATAGGTTCATGCTTTTCTGCTGCAGTCCTGTTCGATTGGCAGTACTTCTTTATGGGGAACAGACAAGCTGTGTGTCTGCATCTGTGTCAACTTGAATTAGCTGAATTTCTTATTAAGCAGAGCCTATAAACATTTGGACGTTGCAACACTGCAGTGCTCAGGTCCATCCAGGAGCGTTTTTAGACCCAATTGTTTTTGTGTCCCACTAAAATCACGGCTCTAAGCAGAACTACAGGACATGCCACTACAGACATTACATTTCCCATAATGCCCCAGCGTCTTTCCAAAATGTTTTTTTTTTTTTGTACTTTTGCAATTGATATTGGCAAATATTTAACCCAATAATATTTATTAATATTAACATTATATGCCTGGTTTCTTTTAAATATTTGCAAATTGTTTATCAAACATATCTGAAATGCTTGTTTGCCAGGATTAAGGAGATACAGGGCAGTCATTGTTTACTAAGCTTAAACTTGTAAAGCATATGGCTTACATGTAACCTTTGTATGCTATTCCATAAGCAAGACAGTACCGCTCTCCTGGCAACTGCCAAACCCAGACTCGTCCATCAGGTTGCTGGACAGAGAAGTGGGATTCGCCACTCCAGAGAACACGTCTCCACTGCTCTAGAGTACACTGCATCCAACGATTTGCATTGAACTTGGCTTCGATGCAGCTGATCGGCCATGTAAACCTATTCCATGAAGCTCTCTACACACTGTTCTTGAGCTAATCAGAAGGTCACATGACGTTCAGTAGATCTCATTTACCAACCCTGGATTTATTTATAAATTCCAGAGGCCAATGGAGTAAGACTCTATCGTCTTTACATGTCACACCCACATACACTTCTACAGGAGTAGTACTGTTTACAGTGGTACAGTCCACTCAGACAAATCATATCCTGTTTCATTTTTCAGGGCATTTTTGAGGAGCTGCAGAATAAACTCAGGCTGCAGATAAGTCAGATAATTAAACAATAATAATAATTAAATAACTAACAAACTATGCAATCAGCTCAGTTAAAGAGTTGGTACATTGTTTTGCATGTGGCTCACAACGTCTGGGCTGTGTATTTATTATTCACAGCAAAATGCTCAGGTGAACATAATTTCATGAAAAATAGCCTAACAATACATTATCCTGAAACATTTCTGGATAAATTAAACATCTTCTCAACAGAAAACATATACACTGTACATGTGTCATTAATATTTCCCATATTTTATGTAGCCTGCTGAAAAAGCCTTGACATCTAGATGGAATCCAATACTGCCTAGATCTACTGCAGCCCTTAATACGCAGCACCACCTTAACAACCTCGCTTTTAGGGATTCAATAATATATATACAAATCCAAAGTCACAAATCACAAATCAAAATTACATTTCTGGTACCCATTTTTCTGTGAGACTTTACCCAGGTTAAAGAGCAATACAATAGAGAAACAAATACAGTTAACTATTTATTAAAAGATCTAAAATTAAAGAGAAATCAAACAGTTCAAACAGAGTGTTTGTAAAAGGATAAAAGCTCATCCACACTCTGTGCCTGAGAAGGGGGTGGTGGTTTCCGTTGAGGTTCTGATGATGCAGACTGGTCTGTAAAAGCTGCATGTGTGTTTCGTGTTTGTAAGTCTGAGCCATCCTGAACTGATCCCCTGTGCATTTCAGACCACTTGAAGGAGAGTTTTCCTTTGCTCCTGCCCTCTTCTCCAGACCTCATTTGATTGGCCCTTTTCTCCTCTGAGAAATATGAGGTGGGCGGGGCAAAGTCTGAATCACGCTCCTCACGACGACGACTTGTCCACTGACCAAAGGAGAATTCTGTATGGAGAAATTGCAGAAATAACTGAAGTAGAAGCAGAATGAAACTGATGTACATATTTATATATTTATTATTACCACACAGACATGAACCAGAACACATGCACAGTTGCTATGTTACCTTTGCCTCTGTCCCACTCTCTGACATGTGGTACCCCTGGTCGAGAGTCTTTTCTCTCTTGAATCTCAACCTCCACTTTCTTTACTGCAGCCTCAGGGGGAGGAGGCCCAATCAAATCATCAGTCTCATCCTCATCCTTGTTGACATCTTCGTCAGCAGCAGCAGCTACAAGAACACAGAAACAAGTCGTTTTAGTACGTTTATGTTTTCAGCAATATATTTATTTGATATATAATGATATAGAAAAGAAACACTACCTAACAGAAATTCAGCAAAATCTGCAGTATTCATGTTTACATGCTTTGAGGCAGATACAAAATGTGATATTTTTTATTGTGATTTTAATTTTAATTAATGTGAATTTAATTAAATAAAAAATATTTCTCAGAGGTATTTGTAAAAATGGGACTTCTCATGTCTTGTACACATCTAATAGAAGCTCTACCTAATTTACACATCGACCTAAATAACACAAATAACATACATTCTCCCTCCTCAGCTCCTGGCTCTAGCTTGCTTTTCTTCATCTTCCTCATCTTCACTTTTGCCAGTCGAGCCTCAAGCATAGCTTTTCTCTTCTCCTTCAGCTGCTCTCGCTTGTTGCGTTGCTCTGTGGTCTACAGAAACAGTAGCACTCATTGTAACACATTTGCAGAAAAGTTTAGTCTCAAACTGTTGAACTGTAACATTCAAGAAATTCTAAACTAATATTCAAGTAAAATCATAAAGCGGTCTCATATCTAATATATAATCTGTTTACCCATGATTATTTTAAAGAAAGTTGTTGTGCTATCAGCGCTACAAGTGTACATATGCTATGTAATTATCTCTCTATAAGCTTTTCTGCCCCCTCTCTCTTACAGTCTCCTCCCAATCGTCATAAGCTGATGGCATAGTCCGACCTAGCAAAGTGTTGAAATAACAACGTTTTGGGAGAGGGGACATGTCTAAAGTCCCAACCCTAACATCCTATAAATTTGATTACTCCCTTATTCACATGACTACTAAAACGCTTTACAACCCTCCTAACTACTGGTAAGGTAATGTTACTAATAATGTTCTCACCTGGTCTCTCAGCATATCCAAAGTTTCTCTCTGTTTTTTGCGTTGTTGCTCATCCTGGGCAAAAGCAAAGTATCCAACACCCAGCTCTCTAGCCTCTGAAACACACACAGAAAGATCATACTTTCCCATCAAACACTTTCACACAAACATTGCTTACAGTGCTCAAGACTTCTCAAGTGAACTTTATCCATCTCTCACCTTGATCTCGGATATTTTCATAGTGAATGGGTCCCACAGGTCTCTTCATCTGCTCCTCCTCTTCCTTTTCCCACTGTTCTCTCTGCATCTCTCGCCTCATATCTTCAGACAGCAGAGTCCTGTCAGCTCCAGTCACTCTACAGAGAGACAAATGCAGTTTTTACATAGCATATGCGTTCTAGGGCTGGATAATGTGGATAAAACCATTCTATATTATTTAGCCTTTTGATGAATAACTATATACACTCAGAGGACTTTATTAGGAACACCTGTATACCTTTACACATGCAATTATGTAATCAGCCAATCATGTGGCAACAGTGCGGTGCATAAAATCATGCAGATTCCGGCCAACAGCTTCAGGTAATGCTTATATCAACCATCAGAATGAGGAAAAACGTGATCTTAGTCATTCTAAGTGTAGCTCCAGATGGGCTGGTTTGAGCACTTCTGGTAATCTGAGATTTTAACGGACTACAGTCTGTGGACTCACAAATCCAGTGATTGACGGTTCTGCAGACTGAAATACCTTGTTAATGAAAGATCAACTCAAAATTGCCAGACTGGTTCAAGCTGACAGGTAACTGATATCTACTCTGTACAACTGTGTCAAACTTTGAAATGGACGGACCATGTTGGGTTCCAATTCCGCCAGCCAGGAAAGCTGAGGCGGCAGTTGGTACTGGCTCACCGAAGCTAGCACACAGATGGTTGGGTCGGAATTTGGAGCCAACAGCATGAATCCATGGACTCACTCGCTTTGTGTCAATAGTCCTGGCTGGTGGAGGTGATGTAATGAACGTGGGGGAAGTTTTCTTGCCCCGCTTTGGGCCAGTTAATAGATTGGTCATTGCTTGAATTGCTAAATTTGGTTTTAAAAACATTACAATGAGTTCAGTGTTCTTCCCAGTTACCAGAACTGAATCAAATTCAACAACTTCTGGATGGGGATTTATATATATCAGCATCATGATGTTGGCAAATTATTTGCTTATAAAGGCAAAATTAGCATAAATGATATAAACTGAGAGCTGCCCCAGCCCTAGTGGTGCCTACTGTTTGTTCTGTAAATCTTGATCCATTTTCTGAAACTCTGGTAAATCTTTCCTTAAACACTTCCTGGATCTACCCAATGCATCAACATAGTCCACCCTGGAAAAAAGATATAAAAAAAAAACCCAGTTAGATAGAGAACAAACATTTTTCATTATTAAGATAGAGATCATATATGCCAACACCCATTATACCATTCCTCATCTGCATTCTGTGGAGGTGGGACAGGGATGCGTGTGTCAGTGTCTTCTCCGTCTCTGTCTCCTTTCTCAGCCTCTCTGCTGTGCATCCCTTTCTTCTGGTCAATAATTTTCTGTGTGAAGTCCACCAAGTAAAGACTTTCAGTCTCCTCATCTAAAGAAGAAAAGATATCAGAGCGACACTCAAAACTCAGCCACTATCTGCACAAGGCTGTCACCTGTTAAAATTGATGATACCATGAATGCCATGCTCCATAATGCCACATTCCCAAACACAAGCCACCTGTACCTGGGAAATCTCCTTTGGTCATTTGTTCATAGAGTCGTGCCTTCTCCTCCAACTTTTGCCTGAGTAAGCATAATGAGCGGATAACAACATCAATATGAATGTACAAGTAAATTAAAAACTGAAGGAGAAGCTCATTTTCATACATATCATCTGTTTCACCTCGATTTGTCCAAGTTCTTTTCTTCCTCCACAGTTTGTTCTACATCCCTTTGAGCACGAGCAGACACCCCTTCATTCTGTTTAGTCCATATACTGGGTTTCTATATGGGCGCCAACACAAAAACACATCAATAAGTCAGCCAACCACTGTTCTAAAACACAAACACCAAAAATCTTTGTCTCCTTTCATTAGGTTTACTTGCCTTTACTTTGGGGTGGGATTTGGGTGCAGCTCCCACATCCTGAGAAAGTCTTTCCTGTTTGAATGCCTCCTGCTTCCGATAAAGCTCAGCTTTCAAGTCCACCAGCTATAATAGTTTGTTTGTTTTTTTAATGGAAGAACACAAATGAATAAGTATTAGGGAATGTAAAGATTTCTATTTAATCAGACAATGGAACAATTTTCAATATGTTGCCCATCCTCTAGCTCACCATGTCCTAAATAACATTCACAATGTACTCAAAAAGCAGACTGTCAGCTTCAATCCAAGCATATTTATGTGTATATTTGGGAAATCATGGAAATTAAATGTTTTATGCATAACACACTGCAAATTGTGCCCAATGGTATGGTGTTCAAGTCAGTCGTGGTCCTTAAATCAGGCTGAAACTTTATAAGTCTGAAAACTCAACCAGACATAGACAAACCTTTAGGCATGTTTAGTGTGTTGCTGAGTCAATTTGATTACCACTGAACATCCATTTCTTTCTTTTCTGTTTTTTTTGAATGACTCAGGGCATACAGTTTACAAAGAGTAACTTGGCAGAGCATCAGTAGGAATATGCAACAGTCAGCCACAGCATTACAAAACACACACAGGGTCCGATATCAGTAGCTACTGTACAAACGGTTAATCAAGGGCTGCTGCTATATTAATACAGCTACACAGAACACAAATAAAAACCGAGATTCTGCATTTCATGTCTCTAAGTTACAACATCAGAGTCAATGTTCAGTGAACGTTATGGGCTGCACCACCAGGTACGTTTTTGTTTACGTTACGACCAAGCCAGGGTTTAAACCTGTTTTCTCAGCTTCCTAGAATCAGCATAGTCAAAATGCTTAAGTCGATAAAGCTACACACCAGTCTGGTGGTCTTTAACAAACTAGACCCCCAAATTAAAAGACTTTTTCGGATGAACATTCACTGCTACCGAATATCTCGACTCCAGCGTATTAAAGCCGCTCTTACAGTCACTACTGAACAGCTATGGCAGAAATACGATGTAAACAACGTACCGACGAAGCTGTGACATTATACTGCTTCTTCTTTTTATCCATGTTCTCAGACGGGATTAATGCTGAGAGTCGTGAGAGTGTTCACACACACACCGCCATCTTTGTTAGCTCGCTCTATTTTGTTGTGAGGAAGAGAGACAAACTCTCCCTGCTGAGAAGAGCTGCCGCCTGCTGCTGCGGGGCTTTACTGCAGGAGGCCGGAGAGCTGCTCCAGCCCTCCAGCTTTCCCCGTGTCGCCTCTCAGGAGCACTAATAACTAATGGATGCACAGAAACCAGCTTTTCAAGTATCGATACCAACTCTGACATAAATACTCGATAGGTGGCTATAATTTCTGATATTTATAGTGTTACACTTTTTTTTTTATATCTGATCCCAAATAAGATATAATAAGCTTGAAAGAACAACATATACTGGTTGAGTTACTAAACGTTTGAAAAGTTTCAGAGCAATGGAAAAATATAATTTGCCACAATACAGTAACACATGCAAGCAGAGAAGCATAATGTTGCTAAGCTCGACCAAACTTTGGTGTTTTCACAAAATTCACATTTTAGAGCAGTTAAAAAAAATGGCAACTTTTAAACTCGACTTTTGGTTGGTTAAGAACCAAAAAAATACCACATGGAAACAAGTGCTGAAAATGTAAAAATTTCAATACATGTCTGTTTAATGGTAATAACTATTTATGACTGGCATTTACCAGTAGTTTAAACATTTGATTTTTATAAGTGTGCAAACAAAAATGTGCTACTGAATCTCTGTGTAAGTGCCAGTCTCTAACTAGCTAACTAGCTGTGCTACTGTACTGCTACTGTGCTGCTGCTAGTCTATTAATATCCTTTGTGACGATGCCAAACTATATATATATATATATATATATATATATATATATATATATATATACTTGCTGGAGTGTGGGCAATCTCCCTTAATGAATAATTAATTAAATAATTATTTTTTTTAAAAATTGCCAATTAAGCAACCCACTCGATAGTACTCACCCCTCCTATCTTCTTCTGATAATGGTGAGCCTAATACTTCTGACATTGGGAAGGTAAAGAATAATGTGGGGAGGGAGAGAGCTATCTGCCCACCTGGGGAGATGGAGGTCAATTGTGCTCTCTCAGTCTCAGGCTGCTGATGGCAGGCACCATGACCTGGGTTTCGAACTAGCAATGGTGTGTTTAAAGACAAGCTAAAGATAGTGGTTTTCAAAAAGAACCAAAAAAAAAAAAAATCCAGCAACAGACTTGATTTGCTAGCCCTGCGTGCATCATGATCTGAAGGTCTTCAGGCAGTGCACTGTTCAAAGACTGTAAGATGCTAAAACCATGTTGTATATAGAGGTCAGATATCAACAGGCTCATAGGGTAGACACTGAGCTATTCAAAACAAATCAGCCAGTCCTTAATAAAGAATGCTGGGTGTGTGTGTGTTGAGCATGTGTGTTTAGTTCTGAGAGATTATCATCAGCAGAACTATTTCATTCCAGTTGCCACGTCCGTAGCTCAGCGGTGGTAACTGAATAGTAGAAATGCACTGTAGAGTGCATTAAATGCTCTGAATGGCCAGTATCTCTTATCTTCCAAAATACACACACACACACACACACAAAACAAACAGACACTCTATTAGTGTCGAAAATATTCATCACATTAATGGACAGGCACATTCCCCTGTGATTGTTTTAACACACTCATCTCCTGTATGACTCCCATTAAGCAGCAGTGTATTTAAGAGTGGGGCTCTCTGTAGAGTGAACCGCTTCCTATCACTGTCCTGTACTCTGCTTGACCAGGTAAGACGTACAGCGTAATGATACATTTTCTAAAATATGCCACATGTAGACATGTTTTTGTCAGTTGTCCAGGTTTTTTTATGGTTGAAGAGTCTTGATTTCAAATAACATCTCAAATGCACTAATGAGCAGTGCATACACCCCTCTAGAATGGTAGAAGGAAATGTCCTTATCCTGGAGGCTTATGTATGTCCATGTGACACGATTTCATTCTATATTAGGATGAATGTTTGCTGTTAAAGGCAACTGGCAGTTATGTTAAAATGATTAGTCAGTGACAGTATATTTGCAGTATGATATGCACTGGAAGTCAAAAAGCATGGCTCATTGTGATATATCATACCCTAACATTTAGCAGCTGTTTTGGATGTGGGGGAGCCATAGCCTAAAAGTTCTGTCCTGTGTGTGCTCTCACTGCTCTTCAGTATCAGTATCAAAGATCTTCGAGCAACACTATGGAAAATGGGTATTTCTTGCTCTGGGGCTCCCCCTACGGTCAGCAGGTGTACTTCGTGTATCATCTCACACCTGAAAGATACAGAACCATCATTAAAAGTGACAAGCCAGATGTGGTAGATTAATATCATTGCACAAAAATATGACTCAGGTTTTCGCAAGCATTATCCTGCCTGCTTACCAGCGTCACATACAGCAATTAGCAGTGCTATTATAAGGTAAAAATACTGCATAGTGTTGCTTTAATTTGCTAATGTAAAGTTAGTTTCCTCATGGCTCGTCATGGTGATGGAGTGGTTTGAGCAGTGAAGATTGCATATACACATTCACTGAATTGCACTTTTTAAAAACCATGTGATCAATCTTTTTTAGGTTAGTTGATTGGTTCTAGCAGCCATCAAGAGCCCGCTCAGCATGCCCTGCCCAAGCCGCGCAGGTCATGCAATCGTGCTCCTCTTTGCCCTTTCCTTGTTGGCTGAATGCGTTATGTGTGGCTCCAGCTTCCTCAGCCCCACCCAGAAGCCACAGGTGAGGTGCACATTTCCTACACCACAGTGTTCTCCTTTGCAGTGTGTGGTCAGGACTATATTTTAGCACCTGAAGGATTGGTCTGGTTTTGTGTTTAGCTTGCTAACTGTATTTTAGAGATGATGAGATTTTTGAGCCAGTGAGTGTGTGTGTGTTTTAGGGTCGTGGAGATCGAAAGCCACCTCGAGTGGGGCGGAGGGCTGCTGCAGAGCTAGAAGGTCCTCCTCCTTTGGAGGATAACCGCTTCATGGTATGCAGACACATACCAATAGATGTACAGAAGACATGAGCTAACTATGTGGAGAGAGGAAAAAAAACTCCTGAACTTTGAATGGAAGTCATTGTAAAATGGTTTTATTCCAAGACATTTGGGAGCATTTCTATTGGTCCATTTAATAGGACATTTTAATGTTAAAAAATGACTGTAAGATTCAAACTATGTACACTGCAAAAATAGTATCTCAGCAAGTGAAATCATTATCAATCTAATCAGTAGATCTACACTTTTTACAAGGGCTTCCTAAAGGATTCTTTAGTAAGAGCAACTGTATATTTGACATTGACAAATAAGAACTATTAGAATACTAAATAGTTATTTAACCAAGAATTATTACATTTGATCATTACTGCATTTACTAGATTTGAAATATCTAAAAAATGTCATCTATTGCAGTGTATAAAATATGATTGTCAGTAAATATGTCTGATTCACACTGAAAGAAAAAAGGCTTTTGTAAATGTACGAGTTCAGTTCCACATGAATGAAATACTATAAATCTGAACAATGACAGTGCATAGGTTTACTGCCTAATTTCTGCAGTTTAGTTCTTTTCCTGCCCCTTTACCTGTTACCTGTACATTATGAAATTCACTTAGTAATAAAGTGTGACTAATGTAAATGATTAGATATAACTAGATGTTCAAGAAAGTCAGACTGCCTGGTTTAATCGTTGTTTCTCTCTCTCCCCTCCTCTGTCTAGATAAGCACACCCTTTCAGTTAGGGGTGTCTTTGAGTGAGGGAGAATATGAGGAGTATGGCCCAGTGCTAAAGAGGATCCTGCAGGATGTTCTGGGTGATACACCCCCTTTAGGTTTGTTAGAGTTCTGTCTTAATCATTCATTCTGAAGCAAAACCAGAAAGAATCTAATATTCTTTATTAATCTAGTATGTTTTTCTTCATTTGTTTCAGAGTGACCAAGCTACCAAATTCCAAAACTCATGGTCAAAAAGCACCAATAAGCACATTTACTAACTCACCTGATTGTTGAATTAAGATGAATAAAATTCTAAATTGAAAAGCTCTTTGAGCCTTGGGTTGTGTGTTCTAATGAAGGAACATCTTTTGACCCTCTGCATACTGGGATTTAGTGGGAGTTTAAGAGCTGCTAAGGAAGCAATTGTATAGAAATCACCTTAAGGGCAGAAAAATGGCAGGGGTCAGTGTTCAGTCATGTGCGTAAAATTAGACAATGGATACAAATAGGTAAAAATATGTGGAGGAATAAATCCACAATCCTCTTTTATCTGAACTGAATTGAAGTGAATAATGAAGATTATCCTATGACAACTGTACATGTCAATGTGCGGGAAATACGTTTGACGGTAACTGAACAGTAGGCTTGCATAGTCGACATGTCAACTCACAAGAACATCATTAATATGTTGGCATAGAGAGCAAGAGAGATTGACACAAGTTCATTTTGAACAGTTACGGGGCTCAATGCAGATTCCAAACATAAAACTCAATTAATAAACAAAGGCATTTTAACTTTTATTTGAACATCATCTCCATGGCTATAAACAAAGCCACTGACTGGTCCACTAGCCCTGGTCTGTCGAGAAAGTTTGGAGACTTTTTTTGAGGTGCATATTAATGCAGCCATCACAGAAGGCCGCATTAAAGGGCATATTATGGGTGTTGAAGAACTTGAAATGAGAAATCAGATATACAGGCCTACAAAGAGAACACATGAGCAAATTCTGAGTTGGTAACTAATATGTGGTATTAAGAGTCAGAGATTATTATTATTAGGTTCAAAGCCTGCAACATGGAGGGCGAAATTGCAAAGATTCCACAGAAGAGTTCAGCTTGTGGACTGGTTCTACTAATGCAGTAAAAAGAAAAACAGTTAACTTACTGATTTCAACCAGTTTACAGAGCTCATTTAACTGACTGTCGCTCTGTTTGTTGGGGAGGGGGGGGGTTATTTAGTGCACGCTCTTTTATTGGATCCTAACTCTGCTTTTAAATATGAACAAAACAGTGAACATTGTAAACGTCTAGACTATTTAATAGAAACAACTAAACCAATCTGGTATTTTATGCCTTAGAAACACACACCACAGCACAATTTCACACAACCACACAGTGCAGGCATACAAATAAAGAGACGTTTAACAGAACTAGTTAAGTATTTTAAAACCAACAGACAGCAATAGAAAAATTAAACTTTTTTTTAACATTTTCCTTTACATAAACAAACCCATCAACAAAGTGCACATTCACATACAACCTAACATACCAACTCAAACATGGAGATCATCATGGTTCTGAGACAAACAGTTAATGGGTATAAGAATATGGACAGAAGATTACATGGCAGGCTATGACTGCAGATCACCAAGTAAACAGGCAGCGCCTGCAGGTTGCTGTGCTCACAGGCCATAAATATGCGTGGTGTTCTGGCGAACCTTTTGAAGTACAGTGGAGAGGAGCTCTCCCTTCAGCAAGCTGATCTCACGCAGGGTGTGTATGCCCATTCCAGGGTGAGCAAACCTACACACCGTCTTGGGCACCTACAGTGGAAAAATAATAATAAAAGTGTACACAAATTTAACACAATTAACAGTAACAAGAACTCCAATCTCTCTCCGACTGCCCTGCATCACCTCCATCTCGACTGAAAAACCTTCACACAATACTCTCTGCTTGGCATTTTTTGTATAGATGTTCTCTAAGGTGCTTGATAAATGGAACAAACCATACTACACTCTCAGAATGAGGGCAAAAACATTTCAATACTAGTAGTATTACAGTAGTATCACCAAAGGTAAAGTATTTTAAAAAAAAAAAAAAAAAAAAAAAAAAAAAAGTGACTGCCACACATCCACACAGTTAGACATAGGAGTGGACAATATGACACTATGACTTGGCTAGTATTTGGCTAGCAGTTTCTTAAATTTGTGACTACTGGTGAATTTTGACAAAACAGTAATAAACCAATAAAAAATATAATTAAAATATATTTAATAAAAATACAAAAAATATGCAATTAACCAGCGTATTGTAAAACATGTCTTTAAATATATTGATATTTTTAACATATCACCCAGCCCTAGTTTGATGTCTACACTAAGTAACACTACATCCAGTTATACTCAATTTACTTTAATTACACACAACAGCTTACAGCTTTAATGATTTCCACCTGATAAAGTGGATGGATTCTGTACTAAACCTATATGTCCAGAAACATTACATTTGCTTACTTAGCAGATGTTATGATCTATAGTAATTTTGAACAGTAATAGGTGAATGTATCAATGAAGGTTTTCTTGAGAATCTTAATAGGAGTAGCATACATGAATAAGGTGTTAAACAAGTGCTTTGAAAAAAGAATCAAGCAGCTAAACACAGCTGTATGGCCAGCAGTTTGAAAACACTTTGTTGACTTAACGTCAGAAAGAAGCATGTTTTATTCTACAATGTCAAACAGAGATGCCCAGTCCCGACCCTAAAAGTTTTCCACCCTGTGATATTAACTCAAACCATAAACTAACACACAACATCTATGGAAAGATAATCATCATCAGGAGTACCTGAATATTAGAGCCAGGTGTGTTTGATCTCTTAGCTTCTTCAGCTCTTGTTACCCTTAGTACTTTGTACTTTACTTTTTTAATTTATCCCCTATCCTATTTATTGTTTAGTGTAATTTCCCTTTAGTTTAATACTGTAAATAATCAGTGTTCTGTGTTTTTGTTACTTGTCATACGTGTTGCTCTCAGCAAGACAAATTCCTTGTATGTGCAACATACTTGGTGAAATAAAGAGATTCTGATTCTGATCTGAATGTTCCAAGCTTTTAAATCTCCAGGACTGCACCATGTAACACATGCATACCTGTCTGGGCAGGAAGTATGGGGCATCAGTCTCCAGCAGGATGCGGTCCAGTGGGATTTTCCTGACTGCATCTCGAGCCTCCACAGCACGAGGGTATGTTACCAGTGCAGTGAACCCCACACACAGATTACAGAACTCTCTTAAGAATGGCTCGATTACAGAGTAACTGTTCGTAAAACAGTGTCTGTCTCATGGGCAAACACACAGAGACACAAACAAAGAAAATTAGACAATTCCTGTAGCGTATAAAACACACATGTACACATGAGGTTTTGAAACCAAACCTGTGTATCTTGTAGTCTCTGGGAACACACTTCTTCATGATTTCCAGCAAATCATCGTCGGCATCACGGCAGTGTATGACCAGGGGCTTTCCTAGAGACACAGCCAATCTCAGCTGCCGTTCAAACACCTACACTCAAATGCAAATAACGTTTAAACATTGCCTATAATAAAGGTTAAACATCTAATGAAGTTAAATGAAGCAACTACAAAAATATCTACACCAGCTGACAGTAAATGCTTAATAAAATCTCAACACTGCTTGTGTATTTTTATACCTCTTTCTGTCTGTTGGAGTCAGTGGAATTCTTATGAGAGTAATCCAGCCCAATTTCACCGAAAGCAATGGTCTTCGGGTGACGCATGGTTCTCATGATGCTTTGCTCATAAATGGTGTTATACTCCTTTGCAAAGTGGGGATGGCATCCAAAGGCACCCCACACCAACTCCTCACCCAGAAGCCCCTCCCAGATAGCCTCCTTCTGTGTAATCCTCGGGTTGCAAAAGTCAGCAATGCATCCACTAAACTCTACTGGGAAACTGCTGGCATATTTGCTACGAAAGCTATGGAAACTTCCCTGGAAACCCAACTTCCCATAGAGCATATCCAGGTGACAGTGGGTGTCAATAAATTCTAGAGAGCCTGCCTTACCATGGTCTGTGCCTGTTAACCAGAGAGGCTCAGAGCCCTCAGATATCCTACGGATGGCACAATCATTGGCAAGTGATGTCCTTGATGAAGAAAGCCTGTGTGCATCTGAGAACCTGTGTTGCATAAGAGGGGAGAATTCACACAGCCCCTTTGAAAGTGGGGCAGGGGATGTAGTTCTGGAAGCCCTGAAGGGCAGGGCGTACGGGTCTAGAGATGAACAAGTCTGGCCAATTGGCTGCTGTAATCGGACTCCCCGTCCCAAAGCCACAAGAGAACTATTAGGCAGGTTTACAGTCCTGGAGGCTGAGGAATCAGGTGTTGTGTCTTGGAAAGTTTGTCCAGATGTCCAGAGCAACTCTCTACAAGGCACTAAGGGTTGCACCGAGCAGTCTGTACTTGCAGGAGGTGGGGAGGTTTGGAAGGTTGTCAAATTAATCCATGGCATACTAAATATGGGCTGTGGGAACTGTGGGGACAACATGTATGCTGGAGGTGGGTTAGGCACATATTCCAAACAAGGTGGGCCTTCAGCATCTTTTATTTCTTTTTTCTGCTCTTGCGCCATCTTTTGCTTAGTGTGCTGATCCAGAGACTGATCCTGGGAGAAATTCTCCACCTCAACAGGATCCTCAACATCTGACCAATCGGGAGATTCATCACCTTTCAGAAGCACACTCTGCAGAGGGAGATGAAAAAGAGAACTGCAATGTGTGGACATAATTTACGGATCACAGTATTTTGTTTTTTTTGAAAGAAAAAAAAAATACATCAAGTAGTGTGGCAAAAACTGCTAAACTCTAAGCTTATTTTCTAAAACTGTACTTAACTAATAATGCTGGGGTTTCTAGTATGAGAACATGAACAACAAACTTTGTCAAACTTGTGAGGCTAAGGGATGCAAAGCCGGACTTCAAAATGTTGCATAACATGGCAAATAATTACATTATGAAATAACTACATTTTGGAAGGAGGGAAATGCCTGAAGCTCCTCTTCTTACATCAAACACCCTATTAATTACACATGTACCTTGTTCATGTGTATTTGAGTCTTCACAAACCTACACCACTCAGTTTCCTCCCTTTTAACCCAGAC
Source organism: Salminus brasiliensis (assembly GCF_030463535.1). Taxonomy (NCBI): domain Eukaryota; kingdom Metazoa; phylum Chordata; class Actinopteri; order Characiformes; family Bryconidae; genus Salminus; species Salminus brasiliensis. The sequence goes on from NC_132884.1 coordinate 29,424,273, forward strand.
ATCTCATTCCTGGTTACACTTAGCGAGGGGAGACCATCTCCCTTCCACAGAGCAGAAACCACTCTAGGCCAAAGTACTCCCAATCTCTTACAGTCCTCTCGCAAATCATCATAAGCTAAAGGCATGGGCTGGACTAACAAAATGCAGGTTCCCTGCTGGATTCCCATTTAATAAGCTAGAACCATAGACAACACATGCCATTTGAGAGACTTTTCTAAACTTCTCTTAGAGAAACATGAAATAATTTCTGTTTGCCAGTTGGTGTCCTAAAAATTCCCCATTTGGGAAACTGGCAATTTATCATGATTTTGAGAGTCACATCACTCACCCGCTATAGTCAGAAAACTAGACAACCCAGCAATTTCTTAAACTTTCAGTTTCTCTTGTCCTTACCCTGGTATCTGTTTTCACCTCTTTCTCTTCTTCTTCAGCATCTATGAAGACAAGTGGGGCGGGCCAGTGGTTTTCCGACTTCAGTGATACAGATGTCTCATCGCTAAATGAGAATCTGGGGTAGGTATTTTCCTCAGTCTTTGTCTGTGCAGTGGGTGTGTCAATGCATTTCCTCACAGAATGATTCTCCACACTGTCTTTGGAAGAGGGGGAGTTATTTTCCCCAGTCCCTATAGCATCAGTGAGCGCTCTGAGGTAGATAGCCTTTGAGCCCTCTTCTGGAGTTCTGTCCTTGCGTTTCACACTCGATGGGGTAGCCAGGGGATCAACTGGGGAGTGCCGCGCTGATTGTGTGTCTTGCTGAATGGATACATAAACAAGTGCAAACCATGCTTTATTTCACTTGGGTTAAACAAGTGGTCATTATAAAATTAGATCCACACAGTCCAGTATAAATACAAACTACACACCTCTGCAGTCACTGCATGTTTCCCAAACAGTCTGCGCACACCACTGGACAAGGAGTGGGTTTCTAGAGTGTGCTCCTTCTTTAAAGACGTTGCCCGTCTTCCCTTAGGTGTGTTGAGCCTAATGCTCTCCAGCTCACCTAGTTCGACTGACCCAGTGGACATGTTTAGGCTGGAAGAGTAGTCCTCACTTGATTCTTCGGATCCTGCGTCGCTCCAGAGCGTGGGCCGAGCCAAGCCTTCATCATTCTTCTGGAACTTTCTAGGCGAGCTGAATGCGGGACGTAACCAACCAAACTTTACCTTTCGCCTTTCACTGTTCATCATGCCAGGGCTAGAACACAGAGAACCATGTATGAGTAAGAAACATACCAGGATCAACACATCATGCAAAATGCAACCTACTAGAACATATGTGAATCCTGTGAAACAAGCATCATGAGACAAAAAACATATGCTAGAGCTGACAGACTTAAAGAGGCCCTTTTCAGAGAGAAATAAGAATACATTGGATTACCAGCAATTATAGTCCTTAATTATACTTTGTAGTCAAAATTGCTATTCCAATTCTCTACTGTGTCCCATCTGGCAGTATGAATTCAAGTATGTTTTTGGCATCAAACTGATAATGAAAGATCCAAACACAGTGTAATCGTTTTGAAGACCCCATGTCGTTTTAATCTAAGGCTATACACAGATTTGATCTATAAACATCCTGATCTTTTAGCTTTACATAGATGCACCTCCTGTTCCCTGTCCACTTCCTTTGTCAGCACAGATACGCAACACGACTGAGAAGTTATGGACAAAACTGTCAACATTATTTGTCACATTTTACTTGAGTGTGATGTTTCTTCTGAACGTAGGTAGTGCTCACTGTTCGGGGATTCAAGAGAAACACGACCTAATAATTAAGCGCTACGAAAAAAGAAAAATCTAGCTAGCTAACGTCGATGGGTTACTGAGTCCCTGGATACGACTATTTCAAAGGCCAATAGTTTATAATAATTAATCATAAGAATAATTTAGCTAAGAACAGCCCGAGCGCAATCAACAACAAATTGCAGAACTGCCATTTCAATGGAATATGTTGTGAAATTGTAGACGCCACTTATATATATATAAAATACGCAGATAGCTAGCTAGCTAACTAGCATTGACGGTTAGCTACGTTTCCAGCGTCCGTTGGGTCTCGTTAACGTTAGCTAGCTAGCTGTACAGACAGTGGTGGGGGAGTATGGCCATACGCTGACATGTAGCTAGCTAGTTAGCTTAGCTAGCTTATCCAAATCACTTGTAGTTAGATATTTTATCTATATAAAATCTATATTTTTTATATATATATATATATATATATATATATATATATATATATATATATATATATATATATATATATATATAAACCAAACTACCTAGTGCTAGCTCACTAGCTAAGTTAGCTAGATAGCTAGTTACCTGGCCGCTGTGCTAAACGCCCGCCAGCCTACCCTGCAACCTCGACACCATAGCCTTTAGCAAAGTTAACTAGTGACACTCGATTATTATAAAGAGGCACTGAAAGGTTGGCTAGCTATATTGATCAATCTCCCTTATTGAACCCACTTACTGAAATAGTTTCCAATATGATTAACTACTAATTACGACTCCCCAGAAGCGTTCAACGGTGATGCCAATTATTCAGTCGATCCGAACCGAGCCACAATGCTCAGCGCTCAGGAGACCTGAAGAGGAGAGTCTAACAACCTCAAACTACCAGGAAAAAACACTCACGAACTAATTTTATTTTAAATTCTGTCTCAAAATTTAACAGTTATATGTCCCCCCAGAAATATCCATGAATAATCAGTTTACTGTTTGCTCAATAACACTTCATATCTAAGCACTGCATAAATAATATCATAAGTCAGTAAACCAATAAAGACTAGTTATAAAAAGTGAATTTAATTTCTTTTGAATGTGTTGATATTAAAAGTGTCTGGTTCATAAAGGCAGAGGTGCCCAAATGGTTTTTGTAGGGGGGAAACAAACAAACAACAGCAATAAAACATGAAGCTAGGACAGATTTAAATCAATAAATGTAATAATATTTCAGTATATTTAAAAATGCAATTTTAAAAGCAAAAAATATTTTCTATGTTTTATTTAATAGTTTCTTCAATGTTTAGGTGAGCGTGGGAGCTTTCTGGTGGTCCTCAAAAGGTCAAAGGTTCTCATGGCCAACAGGAGAGCCACTACTTAAATCTACAATTTAAATGCATTAAACTTTTACAAATTAAAAAGACACATTTACAAGTTTACAAACTGTTTTATTAAGAAATTGTCAAGTTCATTTCCATCTATCCAATAATGACTTTATTGCAAAGGTGCATTGTTTACTTAATTTGTAAACACAGTTGAATCTATCTACATTCCCTGCTACTGGCTTTAATCATGGCAGTCCTAATCTAATCCCAGCAGATCCGTTTAAACCGTTTCTTTACATACATTGACTTGACCTGAAGAAAACAGCGAGAGAAACCATGACATGTATTTGGAAAAGTGGGAATAGCTGTGTGCAAAGGCAAGTGGACATGGATGCTCTGTGGTTTACAAACAAATGCAGTAAAAACTGCACAGTTAAACTAAGCTATAAAAATATTAAGATATATTAAGACTTAAAATATTAAGCTGCTCATTTCACAAGTTCCCTCTTTGGGACAGTTTGTCTGTTGAATGTGCAAAAAGACAATATTAAAGAAGGCATTTGAATCAACAATATATATTACAAGTTCAGTTATTCTGCATCTCTCTGTTCTGCAGAAGTCTCTGCTCCACTCGCTGGCCAATGCGTCGCAGGTCAGCCTGAATGCTGGGTCTCTGAGCAAGTTCTTCCTGTAGACAGTGAGCAATTTCTAAGCGCTGGAAATCTTCACTACGCACCAGCTGCCTCACCACCTGCAGACAACGCTCTCGCAGGGAAAACACTGCAACACAAACACACATACAGTGAATTACGTGTAAGTACAGTCTATCAGTCTTTCAAATTACCGGAAACTACTGAAGTTGAGGTTGTGTACCTGGCAGCGTGATGTTGGCCATGGACACTTGCCCATTTTCCAGTGCATTGGGTAAGTACATCTCCTTGTTATTCACCAACATAGGATCATCAGACTCAGCATCACGAAACATCCATGGATGCCCTATCAGACACATACAAGCACATACAAGTATATCACTTATTAATAATAATAATAACAATAATAATAATAGCAGATTACAAAACTACCGTTACAAAACTTGTTAACTTGGCACCAGTCAGACATGTCGGATTTCCTCACTTCACAATCATAAAAAACTCTCTAAACAATAACAGTGCTGCCAAAGATCTTACAGAACAACCAGTATTGGGTCCACTACTGTTCGGCAGTCTGTCTGAGCTGCCTGTGCTGAACTGAATGGGTTTGCCGGCTAATGCACAGGGGGACAGAGACTCACCCACATAAGTAGTAATCCTCTTCCCGGTCAGCGGCCGTAGCTCTCCGTAAGACTGCGGCTCTCCGTGAAAGTTGATCCAGATGAACTTCACGGTTCGAGGAGACCGGTTACAGAACACCACATGGGCCTGGAGACGACTGACCAACGAGCGGACCAGCGGGAGCGGCTGCTGCCTCTCCACGGGCTCCTGGGGCATGGTGAACTGCCAGCCCGCTACCTGCCTGACTTCTGCGACCAACCGCACAAACAACAGAAACCCAGCCCGTCAGTCGGCCAAGAAACGAAGACAGTAAACAAACTGACTGAGGCTAAGCAGAGGCAGTTCGTCTATTAAGACAAAAATAAGCACAACGGAAAACTATAACATCGAAAGCTCGGAAAGCACTGCGGAACAGACGGCACCGTCGCCCAGTACGTGCCTCAAGTCTGTTTTGATTACGTGAGCAACTCAACGAAGAAGTGTGTCGCCGCGTTCAACATCTCCCCCTGGTGGACGTCTTCCGCTATGTCAGGTCCTCTTATGGAGCAAGAGTGTGAGCAAGAGTGTAAGCAATGGTTCCGAAAAGGCAACTTTACAGTTTCTTCTTTTAGCCCAAATGTCCTCCATTACTTGTTAGCTACATTAGCCTCGTTATCAGCTGTCAGTGTAGAAAACTCTAGTAGTTATCCCTCTCTTTGAGAGAGATTTGTATTATCTTCACAAAGCAACCAACACTTTACCAGGCACATTCCAAAGCAGCTGGCACACCAGCCGGCACATCTTACAGAAGCTGGCACATTTTTTTTAGTAGCCGGCACACCATCCAGCACATCTTCAGGCAGCCAGCACATCTGAAAACAGCAGGAACTTCAACTGGTACATCTTAAAGCAGCTGGCACACCACCAGGCCCGTCCTAAATCAGTTGGCACACTAACCAGCACATCCTAAAACAGCTGGCACACCAACTAGCACATCTTACTGAAGCTGGCACATTTTCTAAGTAGCCGGTAGCACGTCTTTAGGCAGCCAGCACACCACACAGCACATCCGAAAGAAGCAGGAACGGCTGCCAGCACATTCTAAGGCAGCTGGCTGCTTTTGAACGTGCCAGGTGGTGTGGTGGCTGCATAAGGATGTTCCAGATGGTGTGCCTGCTGGTGCCAGATGCTTTAGATGGACTGCTTTTAGATGGCGTACAGTGTTTTTTGGTGTACAGTTGAAGTGCTGGCAGCTAAAAAATTGGCATTGCAAACAGACTCTCCGTCTATTCAATCTTCAAAGAGAATGCTCTTATGATATTGTGCCAGTGACCGTTGAGATGGCGTTTGGTGTGCAGGCAGCTTTATGATGTGCTGGTTGGCGTGCTGGCTGCATAAGGATGTGCTGGGTGATGTGCCGGATGCTATAAGATGTGCCGGTTAGTGTGCCAGCTACTTTACATGTGCCATGTGAAGTTCAAGTCAAGTTCCACTTGGCACACAGTGATCCAATTCTTACTTCTAAACCATGTAGCATGTGTGAGTATTTGGTTACCTGTATATTAAGTAAACTTAATATCAATAGACATTCCAAAAATGATTTTATTAGCGTATTTAGTAGAACTGAACACCCTTTTGGATCCTGAATCCCTTGAATAATGAAGTCTTTACATCTCATGGTTACAGATATGCCAGTCAGTGGCTTGCTGAGTGTGTTTTGTATATCTCATTTTAACATTATGGATATGTGAGACTGCTGAAGTATGCACAAGATGTCTTAGATGTATTTGAAGTATGTGTATGCACTCGGTTTAATAACCCTGCATTTATAATAGAGGTTTCCCCAGGAAGAGCTGCAGTCTACATACAGACCTGTCTGCCAACACGCCTGCTAACAAAATCCTTTCAGTGTTTTAACACACATACATCCAATAACATTGTCATTGACAAAAGCGAGAGGGGCTAAGAAGAAATACAAAAATACAGTAAGCAGAGCTGTGCCCCTGATATGACTTTACAATGATAAGAGCAACTCTGTTACTTTCTTAATCATCCCCATCAGTAGTTACTGTGGCATCCAGTACCACACGTCTCCTTGTGCCACATGTGCCACACTCTTTAACTTAATGAAACAAGCTCTCTTTGGCGTCTTTCCATCTTCCGTCTCTTCACAGAAGGCCTATAAATATTAACATAATACTAAGAAACACCAAGTGATGACCCTAATATCCATACATAAACAAGAGGGCATTTACTTCACTAAATGGGGGCAGGGGATGGGGGGAGATTGTGGGCATAAAAGTGTATGTTGTCATACGCAACATGCTCAACTCTGAGTTATTACAACAGTCAGTAGATCAGAAGATCAGATTGTAAAAGCAACAGATTTAAACTACCAGATGTACTGTGCCCTGTGGTATCCATCTGGTTTACTTCTTCAAGGGAAACTAGTTTACAAAGCAGTTTGTTTTTCTTCCTCTCTCGCCCCTCTGTCCTCCACATATCTGTCTCTCTGTCTCCTTTCCCCCCTCATCACTCAGCCCTATTTCTCTTTGTCTCTCGCCCTCGTTCTCTCTTTATGGTTTGGAGTGCGATGTTTTGGGGTGAAGTGGAGGAGGACTTAAGTGGTGGATGTTTTTTGTGCTGCGAGTTGTAAAGTCGCGGGTCATGCTGAAGTCACAGGCAGAGCAGGCGCGAGCCTTCCACACCCTCCTCGCCCTGAGGGATTGTGGGTAGGAGAGCAGAGCGAGTCAGACCCCAGAAGCGAGGTGGACTTAGATCCTTCTTCACTGCCGAGAACTTCCAGCCCATGTGAGAACCACACGTCCGGCACTGAGCAATCGTCCATGCATACCTGGACACACACATTTCAAGACAGTCATCTACACAACTACCATCACATGTTTGTGTGAACTATGCTCTATTTTATTTGGGGAACTCTAGTGGTGTTATTAGGCATTTGATTAAAGGTGCAGTGCAAAGGCCATGCTGCTCATACTATTTTCAGTGCTAATTGGCAGCATATGTCATCTAAATTTTGTGGCTATACCCTATGAGGGCCGGTAGCACAGACACAACAACTAAACCTGATAATTAGCTGCTCAGGTGTGTTTAAGCATAACAATCAGCACATAAGAAGACAGAAGTTCCCCACCCCTTATCTAGGAAAACACAAATATCAGATTGGGGGCCAAAAAAAACTGGCTTGCGACATCCCTTGTATCTATATAGCATTTTCTACATTAGGAATACATTGATGGTGTTAGTAAAGTATTAAGTAGTAGATGAATAGTAGAGAAAAACAGGAATTTTAAAACAACACATTTAATAATCTTAAAAGCATACACACATAAAGACTTACCCCGGGAACCAGCTATGCAGTGTGGAGGGTCTTCCAACCAGATTGAGGTTGCTAGCCTTGTAAACAGTCAGTGTCTCATGAACATAACCATGTGGATTCACATAAGCCGCCATTGGCCCATACAGAGACAGGCTAGAGAGAGACCAAGTAAACAAATGATAAGTAAATACAAATTATGTGTATACTGGATACACTGGTACCAAACAAACAGGCTAAGATAAAAAAATAATAATAAAAATAAAAAACCCCAACAAAAAAAAATAACAACATAAGATCATTTTAGGTATTGGCACGAGTGAAAACTAACAGCACAATGCAACACAGATCATTCAGAAACTGCAGTGTGTAATGCTGGCAAAGCAGGCAGGACAATGCTTGTCCTGTTAATATACAATAAAAATAACAACATTACTTTGATGCTTCATGCACTTGTATTAGGAGAATGGCCTCTCTGTCATGGTCACGCTATGTAACTTTGGTGGAGCTGCATTACGCAAGTCATATTTGTGTAAAATTACTCAATCACCTCAGTCCACATGCTTCATCTCTCAGCTTCTCAACAAATGCATGTTTTTAAGTTGTCCACTCTAGGGGAAGCCCAACATAAAAAAATACCAATCCTTGCATAATGCTGCTTTAAATGGCTTTAAAGCATTGACCACACGCTATGTGTGACTTATCTGACCACACATGAAGTTTTTAAAAAAATTTGAGTAAATTAAATCTGTATCAAAGCATCTAGTTCATGATGTTCATGTTTTCGTCCTGTACCTGAAGATTTCATTCTTGGTTGTGATCTCTGTGTCCTGGCACTGTTTGCAGCACAGAGACGTGCACTGTGACAGAAACAAAAACACAAACTGCATCAAACTATAAACTGAAAATGATTCCAACAAAATCTATAGATTGGATATTGTTCATTTTTCTACCTTCAGTGCCCTCCATAATGTTTGGGACAAAGACATTTTGATACATTTTGGTGCTCCACAAGATTTCAAATCAAACCAATTAGACCTGATTAAAGTTCACATTACAGACTTGAAATGAAGGGTATCTGCATACATTGAGGTATTTACTGAAACTTTTTTTAGAATTCAGCAGCTCTTTTAAGTACTTTTTTGCTAAATGTAGTATTTTGTAGTCTGTATTTCTGAACATGAAGTCTTCTGTGGAAAGTAGTTTCTGACAAATACATATCCGCCTCCTGAAGGCCATTTCTGATCTGTCGAACAGACAACAAGATTTTTTCTAAAGATTACAGAGGATTCGTCTGCCATCAGCAGTAGAGGTCTTTCTTGGCCTACCAGTCCCTCTGTGATTAATGAGCTCACCACTGCGTTCTTTCTTCTTAATGATATTCCATATAGTTGCTTTTGGTAATCCCAAGGTTTGACCGATGTCTTTAATGTTTTTTTCTCTTCTCATATTCTTCAACTTTCACTGGCACAACTCTTGTCCTTATGTTGAACAATGGCGATTATAGACTACAAAAAGTGTTTGAGCACTTAGAAGCAAGTCAAGTGTTTTATACCTGTACTAATGAAGCAACAGACCACAAGTAAAGCAAAATTACCCAAAAATGGTGAGGAGGACTGTGTTTAAAAAAAGTGTTGCAATTTTAACATAAATAAAATCTAGAATATGTAATTTAATCACATCTGATTGGTCTGAGATTTTTAAACTTAGGAGCAGAGGAGCATATCAAGAAAGAATGTGTATTTGTCCCAAACATCATGGGAGGCACTCTTTATCTCCAGTGCCGTCAAACCCCCCAAAACTCTCAAAACACACACACCCTGTCCATGATGTCCAGCTCACAGCGCAGTCTTTGAATGGCACTTCCGATCCTAAGCAGCTGCAGCCTGAGAGCATCATCTATTGGCAAACAGGCAGCCACCCTGTATGAAAAATCTGAAGAGAGAGACACAGGGTCAGAGAAAAGCTGCTTTGGTCTAAATAGGACTGAATCAGACTTAAGTGTTTTTTGCAGGGATAAGAGATGAAGTATGTATAGTCAGTGTAAATGTGTGCTTTGTGGTTTACATCTCTAAATTTTCACTTTCCAATAAAAAACATGTTTCCTCAATATGATGACTTTTTACAGGAGAAGGCAAAATGTTCATGTAAAATAAGAGTTCATTCCAAGTAATTTAGAGCATTTCTATTAATTTGTCTATTTTTCCAGAATAATTTACAGTGTACAGAACACAAAAAAATGGACAAAAACAGAAATGCATGTTTTTCATTAGACAGCAACGATATGCACCTATAGCATTTGTAGGCAGAGATTCATCCTTGAGGTTCTCGTCCCATTCGTGGAGCTGCCTCTTTACTCTGCTCATTAGAGTCTCCTGAAAAACATAAACACACACATACTCATGAACAGAATGTATTTTAGGAGCATGCAGAGGTGTGGCAGAAGAATCATAAAAAAAGTGTGTGTGAAGAACTGTAACTGAAACTCACAGAGTCATAAAGGGCATATACCCAAGGAGGCCACTGCGTCATACTAGCAGAATACAACTTCCTCTGAGACAGCGGGTGAGAGGCAGAGAGTATAACATACATTAAACATGACAGTATTTGCAAGGTTTTCAATTACTTTAAACTCTAATGTAATATGTTAGTTACCCGTCTGTAGGCCTGGCAACGTTGCATCTGGCTTTGTGGTTGTGTTTGCTTGGTAGATGGAGCATGTGTATGTACGTGGGACAAGAGCTGAACTGCACTCAAAGGGTCAAGCAGAATTCTCTCTGGCAAAATCTGCACCTTTGCCTGACGAATCCTTAAAAAAAACACACCATCCTTTTACTAATAAATGCAATCAATGAACTATAATAATTTCTATTTACCCATTTTTGATATTCATATTTTTCTATATTTCACAAACAACATTAAGAGATGGAGGTAATATAACTAAATCAATAAAATTGAAAGATCATTTGTAAAATGTAATTAACAGAAATGTAATTGTCTTGTGAGGAAAAAAGTTAGGACACCCTATGCCCTAATACCTGGTATTTCCCCCATGGCTGGAATAACTTCAGTATAGAGGTATAATGATCTACCAGTAATCTTTGACTGGTTTCCCACTCCTCCATGCAGAATTCTCCATGCAGACTCATCTGCACCTACAACCTTTTTTTCTGAAAGTCTTTGGATCTCACCATGGTGATAACCCGCACTTTACCAATCAAAAGCAAAACAAACTAAATGTCCGAGGTTTAAATAATGGCTCCTTCAAATTCCCTCTAACAATGTTTTAATCATCTGCAGCTAATGTGGTGCACTTGATTCTACTTTTAAGCATTTGAAGTAATAATAAATGTGGGGGTGTCCTACCTTTTTCCTCACAGGAAAATAGTATTTTTGTTTATTACATTTTACAAATGATTTTAAAAATACATTTATATACACACACATAAAAATACATATATATACACACACATAGGACTGTAGAAACATTAATGGCATTATCTAATATGCTCATACTTGTGTTTTCTGTTTTCTTACTGTTTCCAGGAAAATAGTATTTTTTTTTTTACTTTTTGATTTGATCATACTGTGTTGTGCAGTGTTAATATCTCACCCATCTGCTTGTGTGCGAATGTCATGCACTCTAAAGCGCTGCCGTCCAATAGCTTTGATTTTCACTGTCTCAATGCCGTACTCCTGCTCCTCACGAAAGGCATAGATCTCTGCTGTTGTTCCAAACTCTGCTTTTAGCTCTCCTTCACTTGCACCAGGACTGCGGAGAAGTTCAGATTTAATAACAGATCTTTAGAACAGATCAGTAATTTAATAACAGATCTGAAGCAACCTAAATTTTTATTGCTTTTAAATAAATGGATCATGAGCTTTTCCTTAACTTCTCCATACTCTTTTTTTCTTCTCATCATTCTGTTTTCATCTGGTTTAATCA